>NC_134893.1:50932976-50952976 GCF_041734735.1 Babylonia areolata | reverse complement strand
GGGGGGGGGGTTATCCATGAGTTCCGAGAATATAGAGATCACGAAAGTGAGAGGATGCTGATGTTTTTCTTTTACTTTTTTTGTTTTTGTTTTGTTTTGTTTCTTTCTTTTTTTTCTTTTCAACCATTTACAGCAATCCTGTAAAAACAAGAACATACTTTCTTCTTTTTTTTTCTTTTTTTTTTTTACATGTCTGTTCCAATTTTCTCTAAGTTCGTTACTGCTTGTTTATGAAGAAAAAAAAAGTTTATGTGGCCGTGCACGTATAAACAGTTCACGAAAGAGATAACAGTGGCAGACACAGGTAGACGGAGCCAGAACAACAACAACAAAACACACACACACACACACACACACACACACACACACACACACACACACACACACACACACACACACTCACACACACACACACACACACACACTCACACACACACACACACACACACACTCTCTCACACTCACACACACACACACACACACACACACACACACACCATAAAAACAAACAAACAAAAACCAAACCAAAACAAACACACTGCAAAACTGTCAAGTCAAATCAGACTCAGGGGAAAGGTGGTGGATCGAGAAGTAAAACAACAACAATAACAATAAATAAACAAACTTCCGTAACATGCCCTTGTGTTTATGGTGATGTACTGGAAGCGCGGAATCTCAAGTCATACGATTTTTATTTCTTTTAATTTTTTTTATTTGTTGCTGTTCTTGCTGTTGTTGTTTTGTCGAGATCCGCTCTCAATGCCAACCACAGATCAACTGAATTATTTTAAAAACAAGAGAGGCAAGGCCTTCAAGACTCACTTGTGATACACTTTAAAAATTAAAAAAATCCAAGCTTTTTATGTATTGAGTATAATAACAAAATGTAATGTTTAAGATGAGAAAGATCAGTTTAAAGCAAATTTAGTCCCCTAGTATTAATTACAGAGTAATTTCCCTTTTTCACTATCTGATCCAAAACGTTTGCAAAATAAATAAAACTTCCATGCTTAGCAAAAGAAGTTCCTGTTTGAACAAAAAATGATAATAATGACTGCTCTTGTTGTTGGGTCAGAATATCAGATCAAAGTGCCAAGTTTAGAGAATACAAAAAAATATAAATATAACAGTAAATGCTGTTTGCATATAATTAAGCTTCGTTTTTTATTTTTTTTTGGTGCCCATCCCAGGTGTGCAATATTGTTTTAAACAAGATGACTGGAAAGAACTGAATTTTTCCTATATTTATGCCTAATTTGGTGTCAACTGACAAAGTATTTGCAGAGAAAATGTCAATGTTAAAGTTTACCACGGACACACAGACAGACAGACAGACAGACAGACACACACACACACACACACACACACACACACACACAGACAACCGAACACCGGGTTAAAACATAGACTCACTTTGTTTACACAAGTGAGTCAAAAAGTCAGATGCTGCTGTTCAGCTTGCTGCCCATGCCGATACGAAAGTGATATCGTGGTGGACAAGACATATATATATATATATATATATATATATATATATATATATATATATATATCCCCTGATGATATCATATGATAGTCAGTCGTGTCCGACTATGACCATCAGAACAGTAGAGGGGGCGACTGCTGCCCTGACTGTTTTGGGCTAGAATTTGATTATAGTGGAGGTTGTCTTGCCCAAGTTACATTCCCACTCTCTCGACCAAGAGGGTTTTAGGACAGTCGGCGTTGGGATGGTTCCCAAAGGCCAACTAGCCCCCAAGGCTGCAGTACTAAGAGCAGGGAAAGCCAATCTTTAACTGAAATTTCTACCACAGTATTTTTTTTCAGAAAGCAATGAACGCTAATCTTTAACTAAAATTTCTATCACAGAATTTCCAAAAAAGCAGGGAACGCTAATCCTTAATTGAAATTTCTACCACAAAATTTCCAGACAGCAGTGAACTCTAACCCTTAACTGAAATTTTTATCACAGAATTTCCAAAAAAGCGGGGAACGCTAGTCCTTAACTGAAATTTCTATCACAGAATTTCCAGAAAAGCAAAGAACACTAATCCCTAACTGAAATTTCTATCACAGAATTTCCAAAAAAGCCGGGAACGCTAATCCTTAACTGAAATTTCTACCACAGTATTTCCAAAAAAGCGGGGAACGCTAATCCTTAACTGAAATTTCTATCACAGAATTTCCAGAAAAGCAGAGGACACTAATCCCTAACTGAAATTTCTATCACAGAATTTCCAAAAAAGCGGGGAACGCTAGTCCTTAACTGAAATTTCTATCACAGAATTTCCAAAAAAGCGGGGAACGCTAGTCCTTAACTGAAATTTCTACCACAGTATTTTTCCAGAAAGCAGGGAACCCTAATCCTTAACTGAAATTTCTATCACCCTTCCAATATTATGTTGTTTTTTTCTTTCTCCAATCACTGACACTCACCCTCTCCATTTTAGATTTCGTACTCTATCTTTTCCACATTCTGTTCTCTCTCTCTCTGTCTGTCTGTCTGTCTCTGTCTCTCTCCCTCTCTGTCTCTCTCTCTCTCTCTCTTCCTTTCTTAGTCCCCTCCCCCTTGCCCCCCCCCCTACCCCCCACCTCAACCGCCCCCCTTTTCATTCGAATATACAGAAATGTCGATTTCTAATTAATACTAACAATCTTCATTATGATAGGAATGATAATAATCCAAATAATAATAATAATATCATTTATTTTCAGTCTAATACCATCATCTTAGATGAACAGACTATAAATAAATAAACGAACGAACGATCTATCACAGAATTTTCAAAAAAAGCAGGGAACCCTAATCCTTAACTGAAATTTTTATCACAGAATTTCAACAACAACAAAAAAAAAAGCAGGGAACGATAATCCCTAACTGAAATTTCCTATCACAGAATTTCCAAAAAAAAAAAAAAGCTAGGGAACATCACTTACAGGTCGAGGATAAAACAAAGCGGCCTCTTTGGCACCAGGACAAACTCGATGGCAGAGGAGCTTTAGAAGAAACACCATTGCCAAGACGGTGCAGTGGTTGCCATCGAAAAGGGGCCCCATAGGCTGGAAGGGTTTAGTGTGGCTAGCAAGTGGCACAAGCGCGGCAAAAAGCCAGCAACTTTCATCTGCATGGGTGAAAAAAAAAAGAAGATAACTTGGATGACTGCAGTGTGCTAGGTTGAATATCAGCGAGAGGCAAAGAGGAGTGTCATGGATGCGACTGTGTTCGTCAGTTACGTTTTTGTTTCTTTTGGTTTTGTTCTTTTTTTCTTTTTTTTCTTTTTTTTTATGTTCAAGGGGGGGAAAAAAACCGTATTCGCGTAATCATCAGGACAGACTGAGTAAAACGCGCTTACACACACACACACACACACGCGCGCGCGCGCACACACACACACACACACTCACACGCGCACACTCACTCACACACACACACACACACACACACACACATCACGCAACACACACACACACACACACACACACACACACACACACACACACACACATACTTACACACACACACACATACTTACACACACACACACACACACACACACACTCACTAACTCACTCACACGCGCACACAGACTCACTCACCCACACACACACAATTATTTTGCTCTCGTTAACGCCCCGTGAATTGAAATCATACCGGTGCCATTTTTCAGTTACCTCTCATCATCGTCGGATACCCCAGCTGGCTATTCCCGAGGTGTCAAATCAGAAGCACTCTCTGGGGACCTTAATGTCCTCCATATAACTCGAAACTTATTGCGAAGTAGATGATGACGACGTCACTGGTAACCTGAAACACCACCACAACTGTTATAATGATAACAATTATTTGTATTTGTATTTCTTTTTATCACAAGAGATTTCTCTCTGTGAAATTCGGGCTGCTCTCCCCAGGGAGAGCGCGTCGCTATACTACAGCACCACCCTTTTTTTTCTTTTTTTTTTGTTGTTTATTTTCCTGCGTGCAATTTTATTTGTTTTTCCTATCGAAGTGGATTTTTCTACAGAATTTTGCCAGGAACAACCTTTTTGTTGCTGTGGGTTCTTTTACGTGCGCTAAGTGCATGATGCACACGGGACCTCGGTTTATCGTCTCATCCGAATGACTAGCGTCCAGACCACCACTCAAGGTCTAGTGGAGGGGGAGAAAATATCGGTGGCTGAGCCGTGATTCGAACCAGCGCGCTCAGATTCTCTCTCGCTTCCTAGGCGGACGCGTTACCTCTAGGCCATCACTCCATGCTATGACTACCACCATTGATTACCACAGCTACTCCCGCTGCTTTTGTGTCGCTACTTCTTCTTCTTCTTCTCCTTCTCCTTCTTCTTCTTCTTCTTCACCACAACAGTTATGATGATAACAGTTATACTATGACTACCACCATTGATTACCACAACTACTCACGCTGCTTTTTGTGTCGCTTCTTCCGACTCAGTCCTTGTGTGAAGCAACCCTTACATAAGCTGCAAACCAAGAAGTCCAGCAACACTTCTCTTCGCCCAGCCGTCGTTGTTTCTTCTTCTTTTTCTTCTTCACTACAACATTTACGATAGTAGTGATTACAGTACGCCGGACTACCACCTGTTATTATCACTTCTACACCTGCTGTTTATGTCGCTGCTTCTTCTTCTACTACTTCCTCCTCCTCCCCCCCCCCCCTCCTCCTCCTCTTCCTCCTCCTCCTCCTCCTCCTTCTTCTTCTTCTTCTTCTTCCTCCTCCTCCTCCTCCTTCTTCTTTTTTCCTCCTCCTCCTCCTCCTTCTTCTTCTTCTCTTCCCTTTCTTCTTCTTCCTCACCACCACCACCACCACCAAATCCTAACGCTGGACGCAGCACACACACACACACACACACACACACACACACACACACACACAAACGCCTCTTCCTCCCCCGTGTCTCAAGTGCCAACGCCAACTGTAGCAGCAGCAGCAGCAACCTGTGCTTGTGTAGCGGGCGCCTGCTTGCCCCGCCTTGCCGCCTCGCCTCGCCTCGCCTCGCCTAGCTTTGCCTTGCCTTGCCTTACATGCAATGCCTTCGTCAACTCATCGACCCAGCCTTCACCACCACCACCACCACCACCACCATCACTATCACCACCTCCACTTCCACCACTACTACCAAACAGCAGCATCCTAGCACTTTTACTTCTCAGACACGCGCCAGTTGAAGTGGTAGGGAGGGGGAGAAACAGTGGTTCTTTCTGTCTGGGTTCGTCTCTTGATGTGGAAAAAAAAAAAGCTAATTGTGAACTTTCCAACAACTTACTTAATGTGTGTGTGTGTGTGTAATTTTCTCTCACTTGTTCGATCATCATCGTCTTCTCGTTCTGTGACGGGTTGGTTTTAGTGCCGCGTAGTCAACGATTTTTATTGTTTATTTATTTTTTTTTAAACAAAAACTTCTGTCGGTGTGTCGGCAGCTTTCGGGGAGATCTTGTAACTGTGGAAGTGGTAGTATCAGTGTGAACTAGTTTTTTTTTTTTTTTTTTTTTTAAACAAATCGCTTTCAAACAGCTAAAATTGTGTGTGAACCGCACGAATTATGTTGTAAAATGTGGATCCTAGCTTTCTGTTGAATCTTATCGGCTTTCTTCTTGTTGTTTGGTTTTAGTGTTGTTGTTTTTATGGGGGAGGGGAGTTCCATGCTCCTGTCATGTCTCCATCTCCTTGAGGAGGAATTACGCCGTCGACAACAGGGATTCTCAGGGAGATAATAGTTATGGAAGAAAAGCAACAACGCTTTTGGTCTTGGAAAGCTGGGGAGAAAAAAAACAACAAACAAACAAAAATGTCGCATTCTGAAAACAGCATCAATGGCGTGTAATTCGAAAGAATGATTTAAAGATAATGGAAACATCAGCATTACAACAACAACAACAACAACAAGAATAATGGATAAATGGATTTCTTCTTATCTGGTGTTGCCAACGCTGTGATGTTAAATATGGTTGATATTTGTACATATTTCGCTTGTTATCGCACACCCACTGGCGTGTATAGTTAAAAACCGAATGCCACTATTGAGTGATAGCTGACAGCCCTTTAGTATTCTGGGCATATGACACACATTTCTGCTGTCTGAAATGTAACATTCAACCTTGTTAATCTGTTTATTTATTCATCTTTAACCCACAAGAGATGTAAGAACTTCCCCACTGTTTCAGTTTCCGTTCTTTTTTTTTTTTTTAAACACAAAAGTTATCCTTAAACTAAGAAGAAGGAAAAAAAAAAGAAAGGGAGAAAATAACAATCTCACACTAACTGTTCCTCAGGATTTCCTACAAACCACGCACTGGAACAGGTACCGTCACTGTCGCTTTTTGTCTTTTCTTAAAAATACATTATCACTATTATTATTATTATTATTATTATTATCATTATCATTTTTGTTGTATCAGGGGAGGGGTAGGAAGCCGATAACCCGCCACCCTGTCGCCCCCTCCCCCCTGCGCCCAGCAGTGGTTGTGCAGTGTGTCCGGCGACGACAGTAGTAAGTCGTCGTCCCTCCACTCACACCCCACTCACCACCACCACCACCACCACTGCAGCGACATGTCCACCAGCTTACGGAAATCGTCGAACTTTGCCGACGGGCTGTCGGGTGTGCGCTACACGCCCACCTCAGCCGAAGAGGACCCCGAGGACAGCTGCTGCTCGGACACCACGACTGGGGGCAAGCTGGCCTTCGTCAGGGGGCTTGGCGGGGTCTCCACAGCTGGGGGTTCGCCTGGGTGCGGCTCGCTTTCGGGGCCGGGGCCGGGGCCGGGGCCAGAGGCGGCGCCCATGAACGGGGACGTGGTGCACTCCTCCGGAGGGCGGTCGCTGTCTTCGTCCACGGCGGCCACGTCTCCGCCGGTGAGCGCCTCCCTGCTGAACGCCACCTTCCCTTACTACGACTACCAGGACACGGAGGACGAGAATGACGAGTCGGAGGAGGGGGAGGAGGAGGGGGAGGAGGAGGAGGGTGGGGGCTGCGACATCGTGGGGGGTGAGGACCGCCCCTCCCCGACCTCCTCCTCCTCCACCCGCCTCCCCAACGGCCACCCCCACCAGCATTCCAGCACCACCACCCCGATGCACCACCCCTACCACGACCATCAAAACAATAACCACCACCAGCACCACCCGCACCTCGGCGAGAAGATCAGCGGCGACTCTTCGGACTTGTACAACAACCACCCCCACCACAACAACCACCACCAGCACCACAACAACCAGTACCAGCATCATCCACAGGGACACAGGGACTCTCGGATCCTGCGGGAGCTCAGCAAGTCGTCGCTGTCGCGGCGGTCGGCGCGGGCGGGCGGCAAGGGCCGGTGCCTGTGCTGCATGATGTGCATCTTCCTGCTGTCCACGGCCGGGCTGGGCGCCGTGCTGGCCCTGACGTACGCCGGCAAGGTGGACCTGGGGCCCGACCCATCCTCGTCCTCGTCCTCGTCCTCCTCCTCCACGTCCCACACCGCGCATTCCAACGGAGGGGCGAGCGGCGTGTCGGGCGGCGGGCGGCGGAGGCCCGGAGGAAGCGGCGGCAACGGTGGTGGCCACTCGACGGTGCATGTAAGTAGTGACCGGGAGAGGTTTTGTTTTTTTTTTTTAACCCTTTCACCGCCAAGCTCGCATTTATGCACAGGCGTGGTAGAGGACCCATGTCACTGAAAGGTGACTATTCATTGGTCTGTTATCCATGAACCTACTGCTCTTAATGTAGGCCATATTTTCTATACATCGGAGGGGGAATCCCCAGCTATTCGTAGCCACTGTCTTTTCTGTGTTTATACCACAAGGGAATTTTGTATTCTAAATTGACTGGCGGTGAAAGGGTTAAGGGGGGGGGGGGGGGGGGGGTGTCAGTCCCGGGGTCGGTGGTGGGTTGTGGGTGGTGGGTTATATTGTTCAGTTGTGAGGAGGTTGGGTATTGTCGGTTCGGAAGAGGACGGGGTGGGTTGTTGGAGAGAAGAGGTGGTTGATGTGTGTGGTTTCTTTCTTTCTTTCTTTCTTTTTGTTTTGTTTGGTTTTTGAAGTGTGAGGTTCTTCCATCCATACATACACCCACCCACCCATCCATTCGCACGACCATCCATACACCCGCACGTCCGTTCATCAGTCCATCTATTCATATACCCACCCACCCACCCATCCACATACCCACCCATCTAATCACCCATCCAACCCTTCACCGATCCAACCACCCACACATCCATCCATTCACCTCACCAGTCAGCAAACAGGCCACTTAATCAGACAGCTAAGTCAGTCAGACTGCCAATTGTGTGTGTGCTCCAGTCGATCACGCACGAAAACTGTTCCAAGTGCAAGAGAAAAATACTCCTGTGCAGTTTCTATTACAGTTATAACCACCATCAGTGATGCTGATCTTCCATCGCTAGCAGCTGAATTTTCTGACGCAATTTGAAATAACAACCTAAGATGAAGATGATGGTCAGGAGCTGATATTTTCTAGCTATTGTGAAAGCACCGTCTAATGATGACGATAATGCTGATGTTGGGTCAATAAAAATGGGAGCTGAAGTTCACACAGCACTGGTAATTTCACTAATGATGGTGAACTGAATACTCTGCCTCGGTTAAAATCACCACTGATGACGTTGGGATGATGAACCTCGATCAGTAATTACGGTGTATTTTTTCTTTCTTTTCTTTTCTTTTCTTTTCTTTCTTTCTTTCTTTCTTTTTCATTGTTAATAATCACTATTGAGTGATAGCTTACAGCCCTTTAGTATTCTGGGCATATGACACACATTTCTGCTGTCTGAAATGTAACGTTCAACCTTGTTAATCTGTTTATTTATTCATCTTTAACCCACAAGAGATGTAAGAACTTACGAGCGATCCAGAGAGAACTTCCCCGGTCGAGGATCTCGGAACTGTGAACGCTGAGGTAAATTTTAATAAGAATGTAAATAATGAAAATCATCAACAACAGTAATGGCCTCGGAGATACACCAGCCTTGCGTAGAAAACGAAGCTTGCCAGATTCGCGTCGGACAACCATCATACATTTTTAGTCACCCCCTTTTTTTTCTTATAAAAGCTTGCGTGGTGTTCTGGGTGTTTGACTTTCGGAAAAAAAACGACATACCCACAGTTTCACGTGTTGTACGGCAACAGTACAGCAACATGATAGTTTTAAATTGTTTAGAAATGAACCTGCATTGATACGTGAAGAACTTTACATTCTTCAGAAATAACCCTATGTTGATACGTGAAGAACTTTACATTCTTAAGAAATAACCTTGCATTGATACGTGAAGAACTTTATATTCTTTAGAAATAACCCCGCATTGATACGTGAAGAACTTTACATTCTTAAGAAATAACCCTGCATTGATACGTGAAGAACTTTATATTCTTCAGAAATAACCCTGCATTGATACGTGAAGAACTTTATATTCTTCAGAAATAACCCTGCATTGATACGTGAAGAACTTTATATTCTTTAGAAATAACCCTGCATTGATACGTGAAGAACTTTATATTCTTCAGAAATAACCCTGCATTGATACGTGAAGAACTTTATATTCTTTAGAAATAACCCTGCATTGATACGTGAAGAACTTTATATTCTTTAGAAATAACCCCGCATTGATACGTGAAGAACTTTACATTCTTCAGAAATAACCCTGTGTTGATACGTGCAGAACTTAACATTCTTCAGAAATAACCCTATGTTGATACGTGAAAAACTTTACATTCTTAAGAAATAATCCTGCATTGATACGTGAAGAACTTTACATTCTTAAGAAATAATCCTGCATTGATACGCGAAGAAGTTTACATTCTTCAGGAATAACCCAGTATTGACACGTGAAGAACTTTACATTCTTTAGAAATAACCCTGTGTTGATACGTGAAGAACTTTACATTCTTAAGAAATAACCCTGTGTTGATACGTGAAGAACTTTACATTCTTCAGAAATAACCCAGTGTTGACACGTGAAGAACTTTACATTCTTTAAAAAAAATAACCCAGTGTTGATACGTGAAGAACTTTACATTCTTCAGAAATAACCCTGCGTTGATACGTCAAGAACTAATGCACTTTCAGGTAGGGAAGAAAAATAAAAAGGGTGGCTTTGCACTGTGGCGACGCGATCTACTCCAGCACGTGGTTGAGGAGATCACTTGATGTTCACGCAGACAAAACCAGTTATGATCAGGAAGTAAATGCAACACAACACAACACAGCACAGCAGGGCACAACACAGCACAGCACAGCACGAAGAAGAAGATGATGAAGATTATGATTGATGAGGTCACTGCGTTCACAACCACTATGGACATGATCTTCAATCATCATAATTATTGATAATAATAATCATCATCGTCGTCGTCGATGCCGTCATCATTATCATTATCATCATCATCATCATCAACAGCAACAGCAACAGCAGCAGCAACGTAGAAATATTGACCGGGAACCATCACCTATATCAATTTCGAATAGCTTGTGAGAAAGGGAACCTCAATCTCGCCAATCTCATTTAATGAATTATCTGTCATCTTGACTGATGAGCACCATCACCGTCATCACCATCACCACCTTTTCCTGATTGGCCATATCCTTCACATGATAGTGGATAGATGTGTGGGAGGGAAGGAGGGGGAGAGCGGGGGAGAGGGGGGGTATGAAAAAACAAAACAAAATGGTGAGGAGCGGTTAAATTAATCAATTTCATTGCTGAATAACCTTTTTTTTTTTTTTTTTTTGGTTACACCTAATCCTTTATGTTCTTCATGTCAATGGAAATGTGGACAAATTGTATTTCAGTATTTAAGTAGCTCAGGGAGGCGTCACTGCGTTCGGACAAATCCATATACGCTACACCACATCTACCGAGCAGATGCCTGACCAGCAGCGTAACCCAACGCGCTTAGTCAGGCCTTGACAAAAAAAGAAAAAAAAAAGAATGTTGTTGTTGTTGTTGTACTGCATCCACAACAGACCCGTGCCCGTCCTCGTCTGCCGCCAGGAGTCAGACACGAGGCCCCCGCCTCCGCACCCACCCCTGCCCCCGCCCAGGCCCCCGCCTCCACACCCACCCCTGCCCCCGCCCCCGCCCAGGCCCCCGCCTCCGCACCCGCCCCCGCCCAGGCCCCCGCCTCCGCACCCACCCCTTCCCCTGCCCCCGCCCCCGCCAACGCCAAAGCCAAAGCCAAAGCCGCGAAGCCCGTGTCTTGAAGTGCGAAATCTAGTGAAAGTGTTCAACAACAATAACAACAACAACAACGACAAATTGTAATAATGAACAAGTAAATGTTCCCTGCTACCACAGCCTTGTCTTCACCCCAACCTCATTTTCATTAATTTTTAGCGTTCTTTTTTTGAATTTTTACTCCAAAAATAAAGGGTTAGCAAAATCAAAAGAAAACTGACACCTACGCACGCACGCACGCACGCACGCACATATTACATCACGCACCCCCACCCACCACCAACCCCCACTCCCCTCCACACACACACACACACACACACACACGCGATAGGTTCGAGCTTGCGTTGCACTTTGTTTGCTTGAAATAGTTATCAGTTTTTGCGTCTGCAGGTCTACGCCAGATGACAGCAACGTGCCAGACATTGCAATGTATCCCACCTACAGTAATTAGTACAGACGTTTTCCGAGCGAAACTTCTTCATGAGCGATACAACACAGAGTACGTGACAAATTCACACACAGCGAACTGCCACTGGGGGCTTAACCCTTATATACAGATGTACGCATATAATGTGTGTGTGTGTGTGTGTGTGTGTGTGTGTGTGTGTGTGTGTGTGTGAATATATGATAGTCGTGTCCGACTATGACCACCAGAACAGCAGAGGAGGCAAATGCTGTCCCGACTATCTGAGCTAGAATTTGATTATAGTGGAGAGTGTCTTGCCCAATTTACATCCCCACTCTCTCGGCCAAGAGGGCTTTAGGACAGTCGGCGTTTGGAATGGTTCCCAAAGGCCAGCAAGCCCCCAAGGCTGCAGCACTAGAAGCCAGTGCAATTTTGCCTCCCAGTTTGAGAGTCATAGTCCTTCACAAAAGACTAGACTGTAAATGACTTCCCATTGCAACGGAGAAGCCATTTATACTATATATATATATATATATATATATATATATAGAGAGAGAGAGAGAGAGAGAGAGAGAGAGAGAGGGAGAGGGAGAGGGAGAGACAGACAGACGGACAGACAGACACACAGAGAGAGGGGGGGTTGCATCTACCTTTGTTCTGTAACCAACAGAGGAGAGTGAATAATAATTTTATTATGGTTGTGTTGCTGCTGAACCTGTTTTAGAGGTCAAATTAAACCTCTTTAACTGCATTTGCTACTTCCCTCAACGAAAGGTACCTCGTTATGTTTGTTCAGTCTATAGTTGACTCAAAAGAATATCTGTGTCGCTCTGTCTCTGTCTCTCCCTTTGTCTCTCTTTCTATCTTTAAATATGCCTGTCTCTATCTCCATCTTTCTTTTTCTATCTGTAACTATCTCTGGATAACTGTCTTTTTCTCTGCCTGTCTCTGTCTATCTGCCTTCTTTCTTTGTCTCTCTGTATCTCTTCCTTCCTTTCATTTTTTTTTCTTCCTCAGTGTCACAAACATCCATGGCCTATATTCGCTACTTTCATCCGTTCCAAAAGTTTCAAGATTTAAATAGGCTCTTGCCGTCGAGGTCTCCTTCAATGGTTGCCGTGACATGTTTAGATGTTTGTTCTCGAAGGATGAAAGCATACGAAGTCGCACTGTATTTACGTGCTTTGATGGAGTCTCCCGTCGGACCGACGGATGAGTAGGCAGGCAGGTTTATCTGTCGGTGTGTATCCTCATATGGGAGAAGAGGCCGATTCGGGATGCGCAGGACTTCCCACAGGTGTTGCAAAGGAAAACATCTCCAGAAGTTGGGCCCTGCTTCCTTCGCTCACGCTTCTCCTTAATGGCCAGCGTTCTCTTGTTTTCAAACGTCTTCATGCCACTAAAGCACAGCATCCTCCAGCGAGAGCGGTCAAGGATATCAGTTTCCCAGGAAGCAATGTCTATGTCACAGGCTTTGAGGTTTGTCTTCAAGGTGTCCTTGAAGCGCTTGCAGGGTCTTCCAAGTTCGCGGTGGCCTTCCTTCAGCTGGCCACACAATACCATATTCGAGATCCTGCTGTCTGTCATGCGGACAACGTGGATCAGCAGGCTTTCGATGCTGGGCAGGCCGCTCCTCTCTAGGACCTGGAGGTTGGAGACCCTGTCTTGCCACTTTATGCCGTGCTTTATGCCTGACTTTAAAGGAAGAGCGTATGTACTTACTCCGTCCACACGTGAGGTTTGTTCCTCCTTATAATCGCGTTACGTGTTCCTGGACGGCTTTAGTTCTCTCCTGAGCATCTGTCGAAGTTTTGAAGACCAGGCCATCATCTGCAAGAGTAAGCACCCGAGCTATTCCAGTGTTGTTTAAGTCTGCAAGGCCCTGCGTGTAGACTTTGTAGAGGACAGGAGAGAGCGGAGACCCTTTTGGCAGTCCCATGGATAGTTTAGAAGGTGCAGACATCCAATCTCCGAGGCGTAGGACGACGGTTCTTACCTGAAGCACTGCTGTTAACCATCTTGTCAGTGTCAAACTTACTCCATACCTTAGTAGCAGCTCCATGAGGTGCGCAAACTGGACTTTACTGTAGGCATCTTCAAGGTCGATTGCTACTGCTAGTGTTTCTTCTTTTCTTTGAAATCCTTCATATACCTCATATGCAAAAGCAGCAGCCTTTTCCCATGTGGACTTACCTGTTCTGTATATTACCAGACTCAAGAAGATGGGTTTCCTACCTATTTGTTTTTCTTTTAGCATGCCATAATGTAAAAGGTTGCCTTGAAGTAACAAAAAAATCATAGTATATGGATTTTCCTGTCAGTTTCGTGAAACAAAAATGTGTGCATTGTACGAAAACTATGATGCATTGATTAGTTGTTGTTGTCTTTTTTCTTCGGATATTGAGGAATAAAAAACACCCATAATTTTAGTTCAAAACGAGTATGTTTATGTATTAAGACGAATATAGCTATCCTCCAAACTATGTTCAGTTTTAGACTTTGTTGTTCCACTCTCGGAATGGAATCGTATTAATTCCATTGTTTAAAAAATCAGGAGAGAAAAAAGAAAACACCAAAAAAGAAAAACAAAAACAAAACAAAAAAAAAACAAAAACAAACAAACAAACAAACAAAACAAAACAAACAAAAAAAAACACAAAAAAAAACTATGGATGCTATCTGTGTTGATTCCATCTTATTAATATTCGACTGGAAATCGTTAACTCCTGTGCCCTCCGCGAGCTCCAGAACCGGTTTTGCAATCACGCAGATCAGATGCCGTGTTTGCCGATGAGCTAACCCGATATCGTTTGCTCATCCGCAGCAACCCGAGATTGTTTGGAATCGTTCAGCAGCACACACACACACACACACACACACACACACACACACAACACACCACACCCCCTCCCCCCCGCACCACCCCCTCACCCCAGCCCACCCCATCCACGCCACTCACACCTACCCCCTTTTTTCCAATCCGTTCCATACCCTCCTTACCATTACCAGCTCCCCCCTATCTCCACCCCCCCCCCCCCCCGCCCCTCCCCAAACCCTGCTTTAAAAAAAGAGACAAATATTGCACTGCAGATTGTGGTGACTCAACCGTGGGTCTGAGAAACTGCGCATCCTCTTGGAATAACACATCAAGGGCACACGAGTATGGATTACATTTTCATCCATTCGATAGAACGAAAAAGAGAACGAAGAGATAAAGCTGAAGGCCAATACGTTTAAACTGCAACACACAGTACAATCAAACAACGTATGATAGTCGTCGTTGATGTGCGTAAAAAAATGTATGTGAATAGACTTGAAATTTTCATTTTGGGAGGGCAGTCTCTGTGTTTTCTTCTTTGTAAGCCTTATTTAGATACCTGCATGCTTGCCAATTGATAGCGTATGCAGCATATGGTTTCAGCAATATGCCTCTCGTTTCTTGAATGATACGAGTGTTTAGTCATTATTTACTAAAGAGTGGTAGATTTTTTTCTTAAATATTTACAGCACAGCCGGTGAGGAAGGTCATGTAAAGACTGTCGAAACAATACGTAAATCATACAGCACTCCAAAACTCTCAGCAAATAAATACTGAAGACTTTAAAGCACTGAGACGTCCCTGACAAAGCTACAACTATTGAAAAACAAAACGTAACCTGTTGTCCCTGGAACGAAAGAAGAAAAAAAAAGTATACCATCTAGGTGATTAGAGACACACGTGGAGAGAAAAACCTGGACACAAAGGCAGCAAGGATAATATACCTGAGGAAAAAAAACACGTAAACCAAAAAATTGCAAACCCTTCTAAAACTTAACAGAGCAAATTTGTCCTGGGTGTGAGAACACCATTTTTTTTTTTTTTTTTTTTTTTACTAATTTGAAGTAAGTCTAGCAACCTGAGGGGTTATGCATATTCAGGTTCATGATTCTGGTTACGTACATGGTTAGGGAGGGAAAATATGCCCTGCCCGAAAATGTTATTCAGATAAGTTCCGAGGAGATAGTAACACAGATCGTAAGTCTTCGTTTTTAATGGATGTTGAATGGGTGTTATTTATAGCTCACCTGAGGGAGAGGGGTATCTACAGGATGGGTAACGGAGGCTGCTGCATGATACGAAAGGGTAGGATGATGTCATTAATTTGATTATATGTGTCCGTCATAGTTGCAAAGTAAAATCAAGAAACATGCCTCAACATCAAAGCAGTCCAGGGCAGGATTTAATCATCTTGATTCAGCATGCTTCTCTAGGGGGGTGGGGGGGGGGGGGGGAAGAGAGAAAGACTGAAAAGCAAGTAGGTTTTATTTATAATAAAACAACTGTTCTATGACATGATGATTCTTATTTTAGCATGTTTCAGAACGTACACATTCACACACACACACTCACACACAACCAGATAAAGGCACATGATGACAGACACACACAAATGCACACAGGCGCACAGACACACTGACACACAGACACGCACGCACACACACACACACACACACACACACACAGACACACACACACGCACACAGACACACGCACAGACACACAGACACACAGACACACACACACACACACACACACACACACACACACACACACACACACACACATTCAATGTAGATACTCTTCGAAACATTCTGAGATCTTAACATTTTTATTCCTCGTCAATCAAGTACGTAGATTTTCTGCACCAGAGCACAAACACATTGCGATATATATATATATATATATATATATATATATATATATATATATATATATATATATATATATATATATATATATTAACACTTCTATTATCACTTTTACGCACGATGCTAACATTGCAGCAACAGTTTCGTGCAGCCGTAGGCCCACACCCTTTGCTGACCCACACATAGCTAGCGCTTCTTAATAACTGTATTCTACACGTCCATTCTGCATAAGGGTTTGGTTTAACTCCTCAACATATTTCTTTTTTTTTTCATCTAAGTTTCTTTGATCGCTCTGTTGTATGAAACGTTTGAGCAGGGCGGATCCTTTTTCTTCGTTTGTCTTAAGCTTGGTTCTGTAAGTATCTAACATGGTTGTTGTTGTGCACGTTTTCTCTTCCATGCGACGATAAAATCGCCAGAACTCTGTCAATGTTGTGTCAGAACTGAGTGCCTCGCAGAACTGTTTCCACTTGTCATTTTTGGCCTCGTGAGCAATGACTTCAAACTGTTTAGTTTTTTCTTTCATTTTTGTTTCAATATCTTTGTCCGGAGAAGGTTTTGTTCTTTCTTTTTGTCAAAGTTTGACAGCCGCATGTTTTTCTATCCAGGCTCTCTGTGTGTCGGTATTCCACCATGGGGGCTGAATAGTTTGCATCCGGTTTGGTGCCGTTCTTTTGTTTCTTCTGCGTCTTAATTTTTCGATGATGGTTGTCTCTTTGGTTTCATACTGAAATGGATCACGCGGTTTCATACAGGGTTTATCGGATAGTTTCTGTAGACTGAAAAGTACCGGGAGGTGGTCACTGTCTTGGTGTGGAAGCGTCTCTGCATTCATTCCTGCTCTGAATTTTGGAGATGTTAGAACGATGTCGATCACACTGTCACTGTCCCCTTGTCTTGTTCCAAGGCGAATTGGGGATGTGGTTGTTAATGGACTAAGTAGATTTTCCCATATCATTCCTTCAAGTGCGAGTCCTTGTGGGTTGCTGGTCCCATAACTTCGATCTTGCATTAAGGTCTCCACAGATAATGACTGAGTCTCCAAATTCGTTCTCTATTTCCTCTAAAAAAAAAAGGTCCAATCCTCTTTTGTTGTGCAGGTTTCTGGGTGAACATAGGCATTGATGAGCACGATGCTTTTGTGAATTCCGTCAGGTTTTTCAAGACGCACACCCACTAGTTCACATGAGTTGCTACACCATTTCTCTAGATTTATGGTGGAAACTTTGTTTTTTAGGTTTTTGTTCATTATGTTTGCTACTCCTCTTCATTCATTCCTTTGAAAGACTGTGGAATTCTCATAATGTATTGGTCTGGCTGCACTTGTCCTGGTCTCTTGGAAAGATAAAATGCCAAAATCATATGCCAATTTCTCAATTGTTCAGATTCTTATTTTGGCGCTGGAGCAATTCCAACTGCCGATTCTAAAGAATTTATTTGACAGCCGCTATGCTTTTGTCAAACCCTTATGCAGACTGGACCCGATGATGACTTGACAATAGATGATCTAAACGAAGCAATAGCTAAATGCAAGAAAGAATCGGCTCCTGTTCGCTACTCGGACATCAAGAAGCTATCGGAAGAAGACAGAAGCAAACGTTTTAATCTGTATCAAAACAGTTTCCACAATGCACATGTGCCGGCGGCTTATTAAAACCTACACCAAAACCAGGAAAGGACCATCGTCAGGTAAGCGGCTACCGAATCCTAACCATGCAAAACATTGCTGGAAAGCTCATGGAACGCATGATAGCCAGAAAGCGTGCAAGGGATCTTGAACACAGGCACATTCTCCCTTCAAATCAAGGTGGTTACAGAACAGGTACGTCCACAAGAGAAAATGCAGCTGCTTTTGCATATGAGGTATATGAAGGATTTCAAAGAAAAGAAGAAACGCTAGCAGTAGCAATCGACCTTGAAGATGCCTACAAAAAGTTCAGTTTGCGCACCTCATGGAGCTGCTACTAAGGTATGGAGTAAGTTTGACACTGACAAGATGGATAGCAGTAGCGCTTCAGGAAAGAACCGTCGTCCTACGCCTCGGAGATTGGATGTCTGCACCTTCTAAACTATCCATGGGACTGCCACAAGGGTCTCCGCTCTCTCCTGTCCTCTACAACGTCTGCACACAGGGCCTTGCAGACTTAAACAACAATGGAATAGCTCGGGTGCTTACTCTTGCAGATGATGGCCTGGTCTTCAAAACTTCGAAAGATGCTCAGGAAAGAACTAAAGCCTAGAAACAACTAAACAATATCGCTCGATGGTGCAAAGGCACAGGATCTTCCATCAATCCAGCGAAAGCTCAAACGTTGCTGCGCACCCTCAACAACAGAACTGCGAGCAAATCACCTCCACCTGTGTCATTCAACGGGATTCAGATCGAGAAAACCGAATGCCTACGCTACCTAGGAATACAGTATGACAGGATGCTGACCTTCAGAAAACATACGGAAAATACTGTTCTCAAATGCAAAAAGGGTCTTTCAGTCTTAAAAGCAATGGCAACCAAAGGTATTGAACAACGCCACCTCTTCCTGCTGTACCAATCACTCGTCCTCAGTGTGATCGACTACGGACTTGGCCTAACAACACCGTCTCAAAGCAACCTCCTAAAATTAGAATGAGTTCAAAATGGAGCTATGAGGCTGATCCTTGGAACAACAAAAGACACGCCCACGGAAACCATGCGATACCTGCTTGACCTTCCTTCAGTGCAGGCCAGAAACAAGTTAGAACAGGTTAAGACATACTTCAGAGCATTAGAAAACCCTCAAAACCCACTGCATGACGCAGTCAAGGAACCAAAAGGCAGCCGTCTAGAACGAGGAAGAACATGGATGGGGCAAGCAGAAGACACAATCCAGCTAGTATGCCGACTACAAGACCTGAAAGAAACAAAAGAATGGGAGAAAAACCCCGAAAACCTCAACCATCTATTCAACACAGCCATTTCACCCACTCTAGGAAGACATTGTCGGGAATGGCCAGAGGGCAAAACTGATGCGGAAGTGAAGCTACTCATAGAAGAAAACAGTAAAGAAGAGGACATCGTCATATACACAGATGCTCAGTCACCAAAGACCAGTCCGGTTGGGGATTCGCTGTGAAACAAAATGGAAAAACAATTAGGGAAGAGAATGCTGCCTACAAAGGCACAACCTCCAGCCTAACGATGTAAGTTGAAGCTGTGACACATGCCCTCCAGTGGCTACCGTCTATCCATACGCCTGGAAACCAACATGCCATGATTCTAACCGACTCAATAAACCTCATGCAGGTTGAAAATGGAATGGGAAGCCCAGAGTGGCGTAAGGCAATGCGCAACTTTCAGATTAAAAAAAAAACCTTACATGGTCATACTGCCCGGGACAAGGATGAGGTATGTGTGTGTTTGCATGCCTACACTGTGGGAGCAACGGAATATTGGAACGTGTGGGTGTGCATATATATATTTGTATATGTGTGTGGGAGGTTGGGGGTTTAGGGTGGGGGATATGGGCGTATGTGTGTGTGCTTGTACAAGTAAGTGTGCCTCACTCTCTCTCTCTCCCTGTGTGTGTGTGTGTGTGTGTGTGTGGTGGAAACTGTGATGCGTAGCCTAGAAATGAGTGTGTGGAGGAGGGGGGGGGTAGAGGGGGTGCAGGGTAATGTGTGTGTGTGTGTGTTGGTGCTCATGTGCGTGTATGTGTGTTTGATTGTGCTTTCGTG
>NC_134893.1:50895476-50920476 GCF_041734735.1 Babylonia areolata | reverse complement strand
GAGCGCGCTGGTTCGAATCACAGCTCAGCCACCGATATTTTCTCCCCCTCCACTAGGCCTTGAGTGGTGGTCTGGACGCTAGTCATTCGGATGAGACGATAAACCGAGATCCCGTGTGTAGCATGCATTTAGCGCAAGTAAAAGAACCCACGGCAACAAAAGGGTTGTTCCTGGCAAAATTCTGTAGGAAAATCCACCTCGATAGGAAAAAACAAATAAAACTGCACGCAGGAAAAAAAAAAGAAGAAAAAAAAAAGGTGGCGCTGTAATGTAGCGACGCGCTCTGCCTGGGGAGAGCAGCTCAAATTTCACACAGAGAAATCTGTTGTGATAAAAAAAATACAAATACAAACACTGTTTATCCCCACAAACCAGCCCAAGGATCTGGGAAAGGGAGGGGAAACAAGAGGTGGGATCCAGTAGCTGGCTTGAAATTACACTAGACTGATGGTAACAGTGCATGCATCTGGACTCGGCTGCAAGTCATAACGATTTAAAGTGGACTTTTTATTTTTTTTATTTTTTTTATTTTTTAGGTACTATATATATTGATGGAAAACTCTTCACAGACACTGAAAATAATTCATACACAATCGGTGATTTTTTTTTTTTTTTTTTTTTTTTTCCGTTGATTTGATAATGACGTTTTAAAGAATAGTTGTCAGGAGGAGGAGGAATTTTTGTTTAATGTCCCGTCACACATATCGGTGGTTGAAGACATTTTGTTAAAGTATTTATGAATACATCTGAATATTATCGGTTAGAAGGGGTGGGAGATGTGGATGAATGGAGGGTTGGGGGAAACTGGGCAAATGAGGGTAAAAGTGTGGGTGAAATTTGCAAGAAAAAAACCCCTCTCTAAATACAGTTACAGGAAATTACTTAAAGGACTTCGTAAAAAAGAAGTCGTTAAACTGACAAGCGAAATAACTGATAATGAATGCGAAAAGTCAAAAACATCAACGTTCTCAGTCACTTGTGAAGACACACTTTCGTGTACAAAAGGCTTCATCAAGCTACAGTGAAAAATTATATGCTCAATTGTCAGGTTACTAAAGCATATGCACTTGACATTAGAACAATACTTGGTCCGTAATGAATTTGATAATAGTCTGAGAGCTAAACTCAGAATTGGTCACTGGCTTGTTCGAAAGGCAGGATATTTCTGTAGTCTTCTCTTCAGCGGAGCAATAATTTCAGTCACTAAACAGCAGGGATGTACTCTTGAGATTATCGACATATTTATTTTGGTTGACCATCTTTAGGTCAAGTTCTTTAGGTCTTGGTTTGTAGAGAGTCGTGTTGTACAGGGTGGGTAGGGGGTGAATCGTGGATGTCATGTGCAGGTGGAAGGTCTGTCGTGGTGTTATAAGAGGAAATCGTGGCCATTTACCTCTGGTGAATGTCTAGATATTCATAGCATCGGCCTGTGGTTAGTCTGTTCTTGGAGTGCGACAGAAAAAAATGTTGGGAGTGGCGTTGCGTTGTGACTCAGGACGTAAAGACTTCCGTGCGGGGGTGGGGGGATGGGGTGGGGTGGGGTGGGGGTATATACTACGACTGGATTAGAAAGGAAAATTAGGAGCGTGAAAATAGAATAACCCGTTCAGAACGGTCGATACTTGGTCATCCAAACACGGGCCAGGACTGATTGTTTTTCTGAGGTTGATGCACCAGGGGAAGTTGATCGTCTGCTGCTCCCCAGCAGCATTCTTGTTTGTCCACGCGTAAGTGTGTGTGTGTGTGTGTGTGTGTGTGTGTGTGTGTGTGTGTGTGTGTGTGTGTGTGTGCGTCCACGCGCACAGGCATATTTTGTGTATAGGCATGTGTCTGTGTCAGCATCTCTTTGGAAACTGTCCAGGGAAGTGTAAGGGATCGCAGACATGTAGCAAAACAAACCAATGTTCCCAATGGCATTAGTATGTCTACATTCCATGATATTAATGTCTGAAAGAATTACTCTTGTAACTCTCGCCTCCCGTCCTCCCATTCTGTCTTCCTTGTTTGGAACATAACAACTATCATCCAGTGGAATACTATTCCTCCAGGACACCTACTTTATCCCTTATCCGTTTCGGAAACCAAACTTCGTCAAGTTAATCCAGCAATTCCTCCTGCACAAAAACTCCTACAAGCACTTATGAGAACAGGGATCAGAAGATGCGTGTACAGACCCCATCTGTCTCAGTCTCATGTCTCGCACTCTACGAAACTTACCAACGCAAACCACGCATCATCTGAGTGAGCTGTCTGTGCCGTAGATGTGTTGAGGTTGAGGATTATCTGTAAGCCGGGGATGTCTCTGGAGTTTATGTTTCTTCCCAACATTTGCCTTGTCAGCTTTACTGCATTCTTTGTGTCTGCCGTGGAGAAGAGATTAGCTCGTGTGCATTTTTTTATATGTAGTGCTGGGGGCCTGTGTGCATTCATTTGTGCTATCATATCTGTGAGACGGCATATTTGTTTCATATCTCTTGTGCACGTGTGTGTGTGTGTGTGTGTGTGTGTGTGTGTGTGTGTGTGTGTGTGCGTGCGTGCGTGTGTGTGCGTGTCCTTTTTTTTCTTCATTTCATTTCATTTCTTAATTTATTGGATATGTTTTTTGTTTTATTTTATTTCTGTATTCATTCATTAATTTGATGACTTATCCATTCAGTTGTTCATGTATCCTTTTTTTCTCCCCTCAAAGCCTGACTAAGTGCTTTGGGTTTTGCTCCTGGTCAGACAGATATCTGCTTAGAAGATGTGTGTGATAGCCAACATGGATTTGTCCGAATTCTTTGACGCCTCCTTGAAAACTGACCTGAACAGATATGAGGCGGGATGGACTTGGTGGTGGAGGTGAGCGAGGGAGACTCAGGAGTTGAATACAGCATGTGTGGAGCAGTATATTGGGTGTCCCCCAAAAAAAGATTATGTCAAGGGAGGAGATATCAGTGGAAGAAATACATAAAAGCATTTCTGCTTGGAAGAAACTGCTTCGTTTTGTCTTGAACGAAGATGGAGGCCACATTGAGCATAAACTGAAATAAGTGAGTTTTCCTCTGATTTTGAATTTTTTGACATGCTGTTTTGAATTTGACAATACTCCCATAATTTGCGTTCGAACTTTTAGATATTTTACAGACCTGTTGATGATACCCTCAGGTTACTGTGTGAACATTTTCAATGAATTTGGTTTCTCTATCACTGACAAAATATTTGTCAAAAAGCGGTTCACTTTTTGGGGGGACAGGGGACACCCGATATATGTTTGTTTATTTCGGTTTCCTTTTTAACATAGCTATCGCTGAAAGTATAAACATATAATACCTGCATACATATTCCACATATGGAGTCACTGTAATGCGAACATCTGCATATGCCTACCTACCCATCTACCTACCTACCCACCTACCTACCTTCCTACCCACCTACGTACCTACCCATCTACCTACCTGCCTATCTACCTACCTCCCACCTACCTACCGACCCACCTACCTACCTACCCATCTACCTACCTACCCACCTACCTACCTTCCTACTCACATACATACATACATACATACATACATACATACATGCCAATCAAAGATAGCAGGATAGCCGAATCTTTCATCTAAATCAGCGCTGAGAAGAAGAATAGCGACGTCGATAGCATTTCTTGGCGATTTTAGTTGGGAGTTGAGAGACTGAAAACGGAAATAATAGAATTAGCCTTCGTAGATGATGCAAAGGGAGAGGTGCATGTATTGATGAGGGTAGAGAGAAACAGAGAGAGAGAGACTTTGGTGGCACAAGGGGGTTCTTGCAGTGTAGCCAGTGCATTTTGCATTGGGTAGTGTCCTGTACTTATGGTTGGTGGGTTCAGCCAAGCAGATCTGGGGATGGTGCACAGGAGGGTACTGTTGTTGTTGATGATGCTTCTGTACAGTCTGCGATGTGCAGGCGTTGGCATCAACAGATAGTTGCGAAGGTTTCAGTTATATAGCATGTGTGTGTGTGTGTGTGTGTGTGTGTGTGTGTGTGTGTGTGTGTGTGTCTGTGTGTCTGTGTGTGTGATCGTGTGCGTGTGTGCGTGCGTGTGAGCGTGCAGGTGAGACCCTGTACGTGATGTGCGCTTTTGCACCTGGAGGTTAACAAGTGATTACAAAAAAAACTTGTATGAGTGTACTCATTCTCAATGCAAGTAGAATTAGATCCACTATGCCATACCTCCCCCCCCCCCCAACCCCCCCACCCAAAAGAAAAAAGAAAACAAACAAAACAACAACAACAAAAAACACACACAAAAACACAAACACACAAAAAACAGTCAAGCTTCCTGTCCTATTGTTTCACCCAGTTTTGCTTGAAAGTTTACGTCATACTCATCTCGCCACAAATAATCGAAGCTTGTACCACCATCAGTGATCTTCCTCTTGAAAACCAGACATCACAGGTAAAGCGAAAATTCCCCCGTGAATAAAGGTGCACGTGAAAAAAAAAAGAAAAAAAAAAGGGTAGACTGAAATGAAAAACTCCACACGTGGGACCCTGAGACTCGTTCTATTAATTAAAAACTAACGAACACCAGCCAAGCGTTTGAATTTGAGGGCTGGGGCCAGGCCTTGAAGTTTCAGTATTGATGCGCAGGTGGTCATGGAGTCGCGCTGTAAAACAGTGGTGTCTTGGGATTTTATCAGCCAACTGTAAGGGAGTTTGGTAAGGAAGAAGGAGGGGAGACAGATGCGAGGTGGTGGTGGGGTGCGGGGTTGGGGGGGGGGGGGGGGGGGGGGGGACTCTCTGGCATTTGGAAAAGTGATTGATGATAGTCGCAAGGTGCAGCTAGCTGCACATGTATCACAGCTGTGTTTGTACATCATGACATCATCGCTATATCGCTATGCTTGAACGCCCGGCTAAAGGAAAGAGTGGAGGTAGTTACGGGGTGCAGAATACTGAGAACACAGGCATTTTGGTTGGCTTTTAATAATTATCTTCCTTTACGATCTAGTGGACAAGATCTAACTGTGAATCGTTGAAGCGAATGAACATCGTTAGTCATCAGTGTGTCAAATTTAAAGTTAATTAATTAGAAGGTAAAGAAGTTTGGGCGTGGATAATGTTAATGTGGAAAAAAGAGATTGTGTGTGTGTGTTGGTGTGGGGTGGGGGTGGGGGAATGGAAGAAGTTCACACAAGTAACACAAGGTTTATTACAGTGCAGTCGGTTCTTCGTGCATTTGGTTGACTCCTGCACATAATAACATGGTGGTTTCAAGCAAGCGGGTCTGAGGGGAGAAATGGGACACTGACTGTGCTCGGATCGTCTGTGAGGTGTTGGTGTTAGCGACAACAGAAGGTTATGGAAGTTCCGACAAAAGTAAGAGAGAGAGAGAGAGAGTGTGTGTGTGTGTGTGTGTGTGTGTGTGTGTGTGTGTGTGCGTGTGTGTGTGTGCGTGCGCAAACGCCATTTTACATGCAGGTTTACAACTGATTAAAGAGCTTGTGCATTCGCTTCTAAAATCTCGCAGAGTTAATTTACCCCCCTTTTAATCCCCACCCCGGGGAGAATGATGCTTATCACAATATCTTAGTCCCTTTTATGCGTGAATCTTCTCGTCATATGCTTCTCACTTGCAATACTGGAACCTTGTCTACAGTTCACTTGGAAACCAGACTTCAGCGGTTATGATACGAAATTCGGTGTGCACAAGAACATGTTCTTGCAGGGCTGGAATTGAAACAGCCACACAAGACCCCGAGGTTCATTAGACCCACCTCTTTAAAGCTAACGAACGCCCGCCACGCCTCTGAAGTAGTGGGGATCCAGCTGAAGGCATGGCGTAGATGCGCAGGTGGGGTCGCAAGGAAACGGAGGCGGCTTGAGATTTTTTTCTCTTTTTTTTCTATAGGTGGATAGCTAAATATCTCTTGTCAGCAAGCTTTCAGGAAGGTGTGTGTGTGTGTGTGTGTGTGTGTGTATGTGTGTGGGGGTGTGGGGGTGGGGGCGGTAAGATAGAAGTGGGACAGTTTGGGATTGGAGGAGTGTCAGCGATACTGATAGTGCGGGATGCAGCTTTCTTTACCCATTTGCTTCAGTTCACAATCGCGTCATCAATGAAAAACAGCACGTGCACGCACATTCACAAGCACGTACACAAAGCATTTAACTCCTTTTCTAGCTTTTGTCTCTTAGTGGAGTGATGGCCTCGAGGTAACGCGTCCGCCTTGGAAGCGAGAGAATCTGAGTGCGCTGGTTCGAATCACGGTTCAGCCGCCGATATTTTCTCCCCTTCCACTAGACCTTGAGTGGTGGTCTGGACGCTAGTCATTCGGATGAGACGATAAACCGAGGTCCCGTGTGCAGCATGCATTTAGCGCACGTAAAAGAACCCACGGCAACAAAAAGGTTGTTCCTGGCAAAATTCTGTAGAAAAATCCACTTCGATAGGAAAAACAAAAAAAACCCTACACGCGGGAAAAAAATACAAAAAAAATGGGTGGCGCTGTACTGTAGCGACGCGCTCTCCCTGGGGAGAGCAGCCCGAATTTCACACAGAGAAATCTGATGTGATAAAAAGAAATACAAATACAAATAGTCACTTCTTGTTAGGTCTGCCCTCACTTTTTTGCTATTTTGACTTCAGATACTAGTAAAATATTTTAAAACACTCGTACCGGCAGCTTAGCTATTAGTAATCACAGACTGACGACTTGAAGTCTCTGGAGATCTCATCAGTGGTAAAAAAAAAACAAACTCGTAGAATTTGTTCCGATACCAACGTTCTGGGAATGTACACAGAAGGTGAGATTTTATTTCAGCGAGGAGCTGGTTTCCACGCTGTAAAGCATCATAAGTTCCGCAAAAAAGCATCTGATATTATTCTTGCACCTACCCCCGAAAGCGAAGTATGGCTGCCTACATGGCAGGGTAAAAACGGTCATACACGTAAAAGCCCCACTCGTGTACATACGAGTGAACGTGGGAGTTGCAGCCCACGAACACAGAAGAAGAAGAAGAATTCTTGCCCCTTCCATAAGCATAAAAAAGCCGACGTCAAAAAGAAAGGTATCTAAAAATCACCTATTCAAAAACAAACAAGTATAACTCTTGATATAATTTGTGTATAACTCAATCAAAATCGACATACAACAGGAAAGACATAGCACTGAGACTGCAATAAACAAGGCTCAGGAACTCATTTCCCACCCAAGACGCGACGACGACAAGAGCCCACCACCAAGTAAAGTCGGTTCCCCAAGTAAAATCGTTCCTGAAACAGAAGGGTCGGATTCACAGACAGAGAGGAAACACAAGCACGGATTCAAAGACAGAGGGAATTACAGATTCACAGACAGAGGGGAACACAAGCACGGATTCACAGACAGAGGGGAACACAGATTTACAGACAGAGGGGAAATACAAGCACAGAATCACAGAGGGGAAACACAAGCACATATTCACAGAGGGGAACACAAGCAGGGATTCACAGAGTCCAGGGAATACAAACAGGGATTCACAGACAGAGGGGAAACACAAGCAGGGATTCACAGACAGAGAACACAAGCAGGGATTCACAGACAGAGGGGAAACACAAGCAGGGATTCACAGACAGAGGGGAACACAGATTCACAGACAGAGGGGAACGCAGATTCACAGATGGGAACACAAGCACGGATTCACAGACTGCCAGCAGCTCGGGCGGAAAGTTTATGACAAGTCTGCCTCACAAAGTTTCCTCGCCTCACGCGCGTTCTCAGAATAATGTTCATTCTTGACGACGGCGCGAACAGGAGCATCTCTGCTCAAGTGAACCAGTCTTTTGATTTCTCTCTCTCTCTCTCTCTCTCTCTCTCACACACACACACACACACACACACACTTTCTTTTTCAGAAGGCAAAATAAAGAAACCGACAGCCACATTTCTGCACGATTTGAAACAACGATGACGTGCGCAATAGCCGAGTGGTTACAGCGTTGGACTTTCAATCTGAGGGTCTCGGATTCGAATCTCGGCAACGGCGCCTGGTGGGTAAAGGGTGGAGACTTTTTCCAATCTCCCAGGTCAACATAATTATGTGCAGTCCTGCTTGTGCCTGAACCCCTTTCGTGTGTATATGCACGCAGATCCTTAAAGACCCTGTAATCCATGTCAGTGTTCGGTGGGTTATGGAAACAAGAAAATGCCCAGCATGCACATCCCCGAAAATGGGAGTATGGCTGTCTACATGGCGGGGTAAAAACGGTCATACACTTAAAACTCCTCGTGTACATAGGAAGAAGAAGAAACAACGACGGCTGGATGAAGAGAGGTGTTGCTGGACTTCTTGGTTTGCAGCTTATATAAGGGTTGCTTCACACGCGGAGCCGGGTTCTGCTTGCGGACTTTGCTGGGCAAGACGCGGGGCTGATTTTCAGAAAGGAAAAGGAAAAAAAAATGATAGTTTTTTTTTTTCCCAACGATAAAGTAACAGCAGATCCGAACGTCAAAATGGTGATAGACTTATGCGATAGTATATGATTTTTTTTTTTTAATTAGACATGAATCCATTAACCGATGTCAAGGAATCCAGAGAGACAGACAGACAGACAGGCTGCAAACAAACTAGCTTTTTTTCAATGATATTCCTGACACATTTCAACAGTATATCGGAAAGATACGTGAGCAAGATTTTTGTGTTTAATGGTAATACCTGTCACATCTCATGACAAATCAGTTATGCGTGCTTAACCCCCTCCTTGTTCACCCACCCCATCTAGCAAGAGAGCAGTGTGGGTTGTGCTGACTGCACGTAATTTTCGAGTCTCAGTCTCAGTTCAGGCTGTCACTGAACTGAGATCAGCCTCTTCTTTGCTGGGCAGTGACAGGAATCGGGGCTTTTCGCCCGCGACTGTCACAAGGGGCAGTCGTGCCAGTCTTTGGTGTGCTTCAGGGTTGTTTGCCCGTCTTGACCTCGTCAGTGGGGTGGGGATCAGTTTTCCACCGAGTGGCTTCTAACGTTCGGTGTTCTGTGCTCTGTGTACTGTGTTCTTCCAGCCTTGCGGTAATAGTGCCTCTTCTGGAAGGTAAGAGGAGACTGTAGAGACAGTGCTAACCGTGTGTTTTGTCTGTTCGTCTTGTGTTCATGTCTGTGAATGAGAGAGAGAGAGAAGAGGGGGTGGGGGGGTATTTAAGTAATTACAATATTTTGCTGTTTTATGTGCATTTGTAGGATGTGTACGCATTTTAGACATAACTTTTATGAGGATGTGATGACATCATTATTTACGTGTATTGTAAAGGTTCAACTGTAAAAACTTAGATGTATTAAGTTATCCTTGTGAATCCCCTCAGTTGTTCATCAGTTTTATATACGTGTGTGTGTGTGTGTGTGTGTGTGTGTGTGTGTGTGTGTGTGTGTGTGTGTAGTCATTATTATATATGATACATAAGCTAAGGTATCCAAACTACCTCCCTTTATCCTTTTCCGTCATGTATCTTTGCTTCCTGGGTGTGGCTTCGTAGCCAGCCTTTGAAACCGTATTAACTGAGCGTAAGACTTTTATATGTCAGTTCTTTCTGGAATCCCTTGACATGTTTCAGAAGTACATTGCGATAAATACCAAAACGATTGATAATGATTGAGATATGATATTTCACAGTTGAAGAAAAATATTGTACCATCCTTCCCCTTCTTCTGCCCTATTATTGTCGTTACCATTATCATAATCATGCCCATGTTGTCATAATTAACAGCAGCAGCAGTAGTAGCAATAGTAGTAGTAGTAGTAATTGTTATTGTTGTTGTTGTTGTTGTTATTGTTAACCAATATTTTGGATTTGAATTTTTATTGTCATGAAGCTCTTTAAAGCTTCAAGTGAAAACCGTCGTCCTGACGTCCTGTGTGTGAGAGGCATAAGGTTGCTAGCAAGGTGGGGTTTTTTGTGAAGGGAGCGGGGTATGTGCATGGGTGTGCGTACATGCGTGGGGAGGCGGTGGGGAGAGGGGGAGGGGGCATATATGCATGTAATTATGGATGAGAACCAATCATAATTGTCAGTGAAACTTCAATATGGTTTATACGAAGCAAGTAGAGAACAAGACATGTGCATGTGAGCGTGACAAGAGAGAGCGGGGTGGGGTGGGTGGGTGGGTGGGCATGAAGGGGGGAAGGGGGGAGTTAAAGAATTTGGTTGCCTGAAGATGATTGGAAGAGAGAGAGAGCAGCAGTCTTTTTTTAGGATGTTGGCATGTGTTGATTATGTCATTTAAATATCAGTCCCATCACGCACTTTTCAGTCTGGTTCATTGGCTTTCTATTAGGAAAAAGGACAGGCGAAAGTCACGTTGACGGGGGTGGGGGGCGAGAGAGGGGGACACACACACACACACACACACACACACACACACACACGACACACACACACACACACACACACCACACACACACACACACACACACACACACCACACACACACACACACACACACACACACACACACACACACACACACACACACAGAGAGAGAGGGGGGGAGAGAGAGAGAGAGATTCGAGGGCTACTGAAGAACTGAAGACTGATGTTCTGGAGAGAGCAAGGACAAGATTATTCCGAACTGCAGCCTACTTTCCCTTAACTTCTTTCCGTCTCCCTCCTTCTGTCTTCCTCTGTCTGTCTGTCTCTCTATCTCAATTAACGAAGAAGTGTTTTAAACACCTTATTTGTCAACTTTCTCTACATTGTGATTTGACACCATTGTGTATGTTAGAGATAGAAAGAATGAGGGTGTGGGACGGAAGGTGCAGGATGAGCAACTCATTTTCAGCAGACAATGTTAAGTATTTATTTGTATCTGTATTTATTTTTATCACATCAGTTTTCTCTGTGTGAAATTCGGGCTGCTCTCCCCAGGGAGAGCGCGTCGCTACACTACAGCGCCACCCATTTTTTTTGTTTTTTTTGTATTTTTTCTTGCGTGTAGTTTTATTTGTTTTTCCTATCGAAGTGGATTTTTCTACAGAATTTTGCCAGGAACAACTCTTTTGTTGCCGTGGGTTCTTTTACGTGCGCTAAATGCATGCTGCACACGGGACCTCGGTTTATCGTCTCATCCGAATGACTAGCGTCCAGACCACCACTCAAGGTCTAGTGGAGGGGGGAGAAAATATCGGCGGCTGAACCGTGATTCGAACCAGCGCACTCAGATTCTCTCGCTTCAAAGGCGGACGCGTTACCTCTAGGCCATCGCCAAACATATTCAATTCTTGTAGATTAACTGTTGTCAAAAAGGGGGCTGCACTTTCTCGCTCACCACCACCACCATTGTCCTCCATCCCCTTGGGGGCTTGAGAAGACCGCGCTTGTGTCGTGTTTGTCTCTCCAGAAAACGAGGCAATGCAAGATGTGTCTGTGTTTGTCTCTCCAGAAAACGAGGCAATGCAAGATGTGTCTGTGTTTGTCTCTCCAGAAAACGAGGCAATGCAAGATGTGTCTGTGTTTGTCTCTCCAGAAAACGAGGCAATGCAAGATGTGTCTGTTTGTCTCTCCAGAAAACGAGGCAATGCAAGATGTGTCTGTGTTTGTGTCTCCAGAAAACGAGGCAATGCAAGATGTGTCTGTGTTTGTCTCTCCAGAAAACGAGGCAGTGCAAGATATGTCTGTGTTTCCAGAAATCGAGGCAATGCAAGATGTGTCTGTTTGTCTCTCCAGAAAACGAGGCAGTGCAAGATATGTCTGTGTTTGTTTCCAGAAATCGAGGCAATGCAAGATGTGTCTGTGTTTGTCTCTCCAGAAAACGAGGCAATGCAAGATGTGTCTGTGTTTGTCTCTCCAGAAAACGAGGCAATGCAAGATGTATTTCATTTCATTTCATCTCATGTACCATGTGGGAGAATCTTGTGAACTGCTGTGTGGAAAGCGTTCAGATTAAATCCAATCATGGTGCTTAGAGCCTCGCCGACCGCTAAGGCCATCTCAAGGCTATCGCCACGTTAGTACCTACCTCAAGTCAAGGGTAAAAAAAAAAAAGTACAATAAAGACCAGTCACCGCTTTAAGCTTTCCAGTCCAAGTTTAAAAACCTTCCATAGTTTAAAACCTTCGAATCTGATTGAAAATGTTCACTTCTTTCAAGAAGTCTATCAACGTCCACAGAGGGACATCACGAAACAAAGTCTTCAGAGAATCCGCCGTGTAATGTCTGCGTCTAATGCAGGTCCCAATAGTCAAGGGGCACGTGTTTCACAGTGAGAGGCTCATCACAAAGAATACATCGACGGGCCTCCTCCCCCTTCAACAAGTAAGAATGAGTAAAAAAAAAAATAATAATAATAAAATAAAAAAGTGTGTCCCGCGCGCAGTTTGCACAGCACAGACTCCTCCTTTCTATTCTTCATCACAGATGGGAGGGTCTTTTTTTTCTTTTCTTTTTTTTAGGTCTGAACGGGTTTAGAACAGCTTGTTGTCCGTCTGGGTGTTCCACTCGTCTTGCCAAAGGGTTGCTTGTTAGGGGAATCGGGAGATTGGGTGAGTGAGTGAGTGGGTGTCGTATGCTTTGGAAGACGTGATCTTGTGTTGATTTGACATGATTCTCACCTGTTATCTTCGAAACTTGCTGTTTGATTTATTTATCTCATAAGATATGAAAAAAGAAGGAAGCAGGGTATTTGTTCCCTTCTGGTCATGCCAGTTTACAATATTTTTTCTTCTTTTTTATGTTAAACTTTTGTTGGATTTTATGAAAAGAAAACCGCGTTAATTTGATTTTTTTTTTAAAGTTTGAGCTGTCGCGGAGTCACCGCTTGTGGCTTTGCATCTGCTGTTGCTTTTCTTTTAATTTTATTGTGACGATGTGACATAATCATATCCGTGATACCACTTAAACACCGAAAGGAGTTTACTCTCTTAGCCTCATTGTTTTTCAATCTTCTTTTACTCCCTTGGCCACTTTTACTCCCTTAGCCCCTTTACTCCATTAGCCTCATTGTTCTTTAACCTCAAACTCCTGAAGATTTATACGCACAGTCAGTCAGTAAGAGTGGGTCGCTATTAACTGGTCCGTCTCGTCAATGTAATTATCTCCCACTGACTGCGATCTGCTCCAACACATCTGAACCGACATTGCTCCAGTTTGGCACGCTGACATTTTAAATGGATCCGGTTTGGAATTTCGAAGTGACACGGCTGTCGATTGCTCTGTTGAGAACGTGTCCTATAGCTTCTGGGAATGAGTTCGTGCATTGGAAACTCTTTGTGTGGGTTGTAGGCTGAACAGCGGATGTGCGGAAACTGACTTAGAAAAGTTTTCTTTAATTTGGGGTTAATTTCAGGAAAGTTTCAGTAGCTCAAGGAGGCGTCACTACGTTCGGACAAATCCATATACGCCAAGCAGATGCCTGACCAGCAGCGTAACCCAACGCGCTTAGTCAGGCCTTGAGAAAAAGGAATGCCAACAGCACCCGGTGTTCCCAGGCGGTCACCCATCCAAGTACTAACCGGGCCCGTCGTTGCTTGACTTCGGTGATCGGACGAGAACCGGTGTTTTCAACGTGGTATGGCCGTTGGCAGGAAAACATAGCATGAAAGCATGGGGATGCTTTGCATAATATTTTTGAAATGATTAATTATTCAGTCCCTTCTCCAAAAGCACTGGTCATGCCGCTATTTTGCTCTGGGATCTATAAATGATCGTTGGGCACCTAACATGAAGCTGCAAGTTCGTGCGTGAGTGATTTGTTGATTTAAGGAACCCACGTAATCCAACATTGTAGGCGGTGCGGCCGTCGATTGGTTTGATGAATTCTTCGTTTGGGTTTTCAGCATGTTTTGGTGCTGCTTTATGTATGTAGGCTCGTGGATATGCCACCATCAAGCCATCCGACCCGTGAAAAAAAACGGAAACATCTGCATTAATTTTCAGGCGGGCACAGAGCTGAACCTTGGCATCCGTCCACATCAGAATGATCAGTTTCCTGCTTCCCACGTCAGAAGCAGCACTGATTTCAGTTGCTTGTTTCATTGCTGCTGTCAACGATTACCTTCATTTTTGTATTGTACAATTACCGCAAGGATTTCAACATCGCGATGGGTACTGCATAAATTGCGTCACAACGTCCAAGAAGCGAACAAGACTGCCCAGAAGACGGGGCGATGACTGCACAGGATAAAACAACACTTACGAAATAAAGGGCACCGTGTGCGTGTGGGATGACGCTCACGGACACAGATTAAGAAGGGAAAAAAACACGTCTTGCAACATCAACCAGTTTGATGTAATAACTTTACTCTTCCAGACATTTTTTTTTTTTTTATTATTATCGAAGGAAAGGTCGATTTCACCACCGAGAAGACATACGCAGACCTATATTATTATATTTTTTCTAAGAAGAAAAAAAAGATAAGAAATTCGGGTCAGCTCCACAAAAAAAGGGTATAGGTATATCATGACATCAAAGAAAATGGCGCGGTGGGGATGACAATGAATGCTTATGTTTGGGTCATCTCCACAAAAAAGGATATAGGTATATCATGGCGTCAAAGAAAATGGCGCGGTGGAGATGACAGTGAATTTTTGTGTTAGGGTCAACTCCACACACACACACAAAAAAAGAGGTATATAGTTAAATGGCGTTGAAAGAGAATGACGCGGAAAGGGGATAATGACAAGAAGATGACTTTCTTTGTTCGATTCTGTCATAAAGTGGATCGCAGGCCTGCTATAATTTGCTCGTCAGTTGACTTGAGAGGGGCTTTTGATGTAGTAGGGGGTGTGGAGGCTGAAGGGAGGGGGACCTGCTGCGTTGTGTTGAGACTGACGGGAAGGGACGCCTCTTTGACCGCCTGCAGTGTTGAGAGAGCGGCGGGCTGGGGGGGGTTAATCAGCGCTGATTTAGCGCCCCCTACTAAAAACTATAACTGGAGAGTTGTTTGCTTTTTTTTTTTTTTTTTTGTGAACGTTATGTGTTCGTTCGTTCGTTCTTTAGTTTAACGTCTTTTCACTGAAAGTGATATTAGACCAGGCGGTGTGTGTGTGTGTGTGTGTGTGTGTGTGTGTGTGTGTGTGTGTGTGTGTGTGTGTGTGTGTGTGTGCGTGCGTGCGTGCGTGCGTGCGCGCGCGCGCTCGTATGACTTTGTTAAGAAAGGGTTTCCATTCGTTCCTATCGACTGGTGACGTGTGTGTGTGTGTGTGTGTGTGTGTGTGTGTGTGTGTGTGTGAGCAGGAAGATTTGTCTTTCGTTAGCAATAGTACTGCTGTTGTTACTACTACTACTACTACTACTACTAGTGCTCATACACACACACTACTACTACTACTACTACTACTACCATCACCACCACTACTGCTACAGCTGCTACTACGAACATACTATACTACTCCACTACTCCTGCTACTGCTATTACCATCACGTGTACCGCCACAGTTGGTGATGCTTATTATGATTCTGTTAATTCTGATTCTACCATTTCCACACACATTTATTTTCCCTTGTTTGAACACTTAAGTGTTTTTCATGCCTCGTGGAAACAGCGAACCTCTTCTGAAACAGTCGTCTTCATCTCCTTCCATCCAATTGCCCTCCGGCTCCCCACCCCCACCCCCACCCCCACGCCTCCATCACCCCATTTTTTTCACCTCTTCTATTTCTGGCCGATACTTCCCTGTTATTGTTGGCATTCTTTTACAGTTCTTGCGCAAGTGTGATCCAGATTTTTTTTTTTTTTTTTTTTTTTAACGGCCACTGTAAAATGTCTACGTCCAGTTGTGTAATGAAAGGCAGCCGCACATTATCTTCGCAAAGAAAACGCCATTAACAGTTCAGATGACGTAAAGTGCAGAGAAAAAAAAAAAAGAAGCAAAGAAATAAAGGGAAGGTATCGAAAAGCATTTACTTTCCTTGTTAGATATTTTGTATATTTTCGTGAGAAATGGTCTGGGTCATTGACGAATCGTTTTAGTTTTATGTTTTGTTTCATTTCTTTTCTTTTACTGATTTATTTATTTATTTTATTATTTTTGGTGTTTTTTTAATTTTTGGGGGGGTTGCTTCTGGGGTATTGTTAGCAGATAGGGTATGTCTCAGTAGAACAGGGAACTTTTTTTGTATGGTTGGGATACGTTCTGTGATGCCATTAAAACAGTTTGGGTCCGACCGACAATGATGTTCCTTAGGTCAGACAGTCGATCATTTCAGCAACTTTAATGACTCTCATCATTGCACCCAAAGACTGGAAAATGAGTTCATCTATTCTCGCAAAGCTCTGGCAAATGTCAGTCTTGTGTGTGTGTGTGTGTGTGTGTGTGTGTGTGTGTGTGTGTGTGTGTGTGTGTGTGAGAGAGAGAGAGAGAGAGAGAGAGAGAGAGAGAGAGAGGGGGGGAGGGCGTGGACAGTAGGGAGGAAAAAGGCTGACACTTTTTTTCTCTTTTCTAGTCGAGTCTCTGTTTTTCCTTGTGACCGATTCGTATCTTCGTTATAGATAGTTAGGTGAGTTAGTCATTTTATCCAGATAATGCTTCTGGAGTTTAATATTCATGTGAGCAGGGTCGTGAAATGAGTGATTTGAATTTAAATAACCAGCTGTTGAACATAAACTTCATCAGTGGACTGTTGTTCTTCGCTCTAGGCTAATTGCTGTCTCACTATGTGTTGTTGTTGTTGCTTATATTGATGACTTTTTTTTTTCGCATTGTTTGTTTTCAGGGTTACGTGTGGTATATCCATTGCACATTAATAGTCTAACTGCTGTGGAGTGTCGACCTAGAGGTAACGCGTCCGCCTAGAAAGCGAGAGAATCTGAGCGCGCTGGTTCGAATCACGGCTCAGCCGCCGATATTTTCTCCCCCTCCACTAGACCTTGACTGGTGGTCTGGACGCTAGTCATTCGGATGAGACGATAAACCGAGGTCCGGTGTGCAGCATGCGCTCAGCGCACGTAAAAGAACCCACGGCAACAAAAGGGTTGTTCCTGGCAAAATTCTTTAAAAAAAAAAAATCCCCTGCGATAAGAAAAACAAATAAAACTGCACGCAGAAAAAAATACAAAAAAAGGGGTGGCGCTGTAGTATAGCGACGCGCTCTCCCTGGGGAGAGCAGCCCGAATTTCACACAGAAAAATCTGTTGTGATAAAAAGAAATACAAGTACAAATACAAAACGCTGTGACGCATGACAAAAACAAGAAGAGAGAACGTAGCTACTAATCGTCAACGATACACCATTCTAAACCGATTTAAACAATCCCCACGAAACTGGTTGAGAGATGGGTTGAGTAACGCCTTTTTAGTTTCTGCATCAGCAAGCAAGTAACTTTGAACATGTATAACCACTTTATTGTTTTTCTCTTTGTCTTTTTTTTTTCTCTTTGTCTTTTTTTTCTTGTGTGTGTGTGTGTGTGTGTGTGTGTGTGTGTGTGTTTTATATTCTTTTACCACGACTCGGATTATACGATCGGTGGGAACAATGGAGAGATGAGGAGAGACGATTCCTTTTTAGTTTGAGCTCATCTATACTGTAATGATAGACGAAAACGGCCAGAATGCAGCTGTGCTTTCTTTCCCGTTTTTTTTTTTTTTTTTTTTTTTTTTTTACAAATTGTTGTTTGCTTTTTTATGTCATGTTTTGTTTTCTTCCTTTTTTTTTTTTTTTGCAAGGGAATGCGAAGAGATCTTGATGTGTTTCTGCGATCGCCATTGCTTACAATGGCAATCCCAACTGATCGGTTTACAGATTGGAAGAAAACAAACAAACAAACAAACAAACAAAAAACCAACAAATAAACAAGCAAACAGACAACAACAACAACAACAAAAAATGCATTAGCAGCATACAAAGGATTGAGTACTGTTCACTAAGTAAGTACCAGAAGCAAGTATGCCTGAATATACCAAACAAAATGAATTCACAAGATATTGTAAACAAGTAGACTGAGAGAGAGAGAGAGAGAGAGAGAGAGAGAGAGAGAGAGAGAGGAAGCAATGACTGTTTGATGTTGGAGAGAGGTGTGTCTAGTATATTAAAGACACATCATGCATGGGGATTGGGGGAACGGGATAATAGCAGGGGGAAGGGCGGGTGGAGGGGGGGCGGGAAGGGAGGGCAGAGGGTGTGACGTGGTACGGTGACAACGCCCTACGCCCCCCGCGCCCCCGGCCCCCTCCTCCCCCCTCCCCCTTTCCCCTCCCCCACTGATGAGGTGGTGCCGATCACCCCCTACCGCTAAGGGAGGCGGGGGGGAGGGGTTCTGGGGGGTTGGGGTTTGGTGGCACAGTCAAGGGAGTTCAAAGGCTCTCAGACGTGATTAAGAATTAGTTGTGTATCCTTTTTTTTCCTTCCTCTCTCTCTCTCTCTCTCTGGTGATTAGTTGTGACTGGGAGGTCGCACAGCTCGGCTAGGAGGAGGAGGGTAAGGAAGGGGGAGGACGGGGAGGAGGATGTGGGGTGGTGGGTTGGCGTCATGGAAGAGGAGGAGGAGGAAGGAGGAGGAGGAGGAAGGAAGGTAGTGGGTTGGCGTCATGGAAGAGGAGGAGGAAGGAGGAGGAAGGAGGAGGAGGAGGGGGAGGAAGAGAAGGTAGTGGGTTGGCGTCATGGAAGAGGAGGAGGAGGAAGGAGGAGGAGGAGGAAGAGAAGGTGGTCGGTTGGCGTCATGGAAGAGGAGAAGGAGGAAGGAGGAGGAGGAGGAGGAGGAAGAGAAGGTAGTGGCTTGGCATCATGGAAGAGAAGGAGGAGGAAGGAGGAGGAGGAGGAGGAAGAGAAGGTGGTGGGTTGGCGTCATGGAAGAGGAGGAGGAGGAAGGAGGAGGAGGAGGAGGAAGAGGTGGTGGTGGGTTGGCGTCATGGAAGAGGAGGAGGAGGAAGGAGGAGGAAGGAGGAGGAGGAGGAGGAGGAGGTGGTGGGTTGGCGTCATGGAAGAGGAGGAGGAGGAAGGAGGAGGAGGAGGAAGAGGTGGTGGTGGGTTGGCGTCATGGAAGAGGAGGAGGAGGAAGGAGGAGGAAGGAGGAGGAGGAGGAAGAGAAGGTGGTGGGTTGGCGTCATGGAAGAGGAGAAGGAGGAAGGAGGAGGAGGAGGAAGAGAAGGTGGTGGGTTGGCGTCATGGAAGAGGAGAAGGAGGAAGGAGGAGGAGGAGGAAGAGAAGGTGGTGGGTTGGCGTCATGGAAGAGGAGGAGGAGGAAGGAGGAGGAAGAGAAGGTGGTGGGTTGGCGTCATGGAAGAGGAGGAGGAGGAAGGAGGAGGAGGAGGAAGAGAAGGTGGTGGGTTGGCATCATGGAAGAGGAGGAGGAGGAAGGAGGAGGAGGAAGAGAAGGTGGTGAGTTGGCGTCATGGAAGAGGAGGAGGGGAAGAGGAGGAGGAGGAAGGAGGAGGAGGAAGAGGAGGAGGATAGGACCAGAGAAGAAAAAAGTTTGAGAGAGAGAGACAGACAGACAGAGGGAGAGAGGGAGGGAGAGAGAGTGGCTGGGGGTCATGGAAGAGAAGAAGGGAAGAAGGACCAGAGAAGAAAAATAACAAAAGCTTGCTAGAGAGAGAGAGAGAGAGAGAGAGAGAGAGAGAGAGAGGAGGGAGAGAGAGAGAAGAGATACGGATACGGATAGTTTATTCAATAAAGGCCATGGCCCCTCATGAAGGGGGTACAGTGAATCAACATTCAAAATCAAAACCTCACAAATTACAAAAAGTAAATGGTAAGCTGCAAATAACCCACAAACTGGAGAATGCACAACTAATAATAATTAACTACATAATACACTGCGAAACTTAAAAGCCTTATATAAGTAAATAGCAAACTGTTTTATAATAGTTTCGTTAGTTGATGACATAAGCATGGCAAGTCGAAATAAAGTAGGGTGTCTGTAATATTTTTTTTTTTGAATCCACTCATGTCTAAGGTCATTCAAAGCAGGGCAACACAACACAGTGAAATTCGGTTTCTTCAGCACGTCTGCATAAAGGACAACTAAGATCATAGACACTGGACATTCGATAACGATAATGATAAAGAAATATGTCAGAAATTCCAAATCGGAACAAGAGAGAGAGAGAGAGAGAAGAGAGAGTTCACAAATAGACGAGATGGGTCGTAGGATGAATGGATTCACGAAGTTCTGATCATAATCCAACGCACAAGCTGTTGAAGTACCTATAGTTTGTTTGTTTGGGCTTTTTTTTTTTTAAAGCGAAGTTACCATAGAGAACAGCAGAAAGCATAAGCACAAACGTACAAAGATGAATTTGTAATATTGTAATACCATACTTAGATAGAGACAGACAGAAACAGAGAAAGAACAGAGAGAGAAATAATCCACTTGCTTCCGTATACTGTTTGACATCTCAAGAACATTTGACAACTAAGAACGATTTAAAAAAAAAATCATTATGTCCTTAAAATATGATGCAAAGTTGAATGCATCAGATGGTTTATTATCGTTCTTGGCTGAACTAAAAGCAGCACATTGTTCAGGAGAAATTAGATGATCATATTAACAGTAATGACGATTATGGAAGGGAATCTGAAATAAAGAAAATACACTTCCTTGGATGGTCGTTTAATGTTTCGACAGAAAATAAAATCTTAAATCCATGTGTGTGTTTTTTTGTGTGTTTTTTTATGACAGCCAGTGAACCGACATTTCTCGATTTAGCAATAGAAGTAACAGTTGCAATTTTGAGACATATAAGCACGCACGTGTAATATAGAGGCAAGCCAGCAAACAATCACGGAAAAGATACTACATTTTCATAGGCTTACGTAAAATCGATCATCAAATTCAGATATATTCAGCTGGAGACAGTCATGGCAGTGTATGTTGCCAGATATGGCTATGCTGTAGGTCTATCTGTGCCTGTGTGTATGATCATTAAGGGTGATGAGCTGCTGTGTGTGTGTGTGTGTTGTGTCTGTGTGTGTGTGTGTCTGTGTCTGTGTGTCTGTGTGTGTGAGTGTTTGGTATCTAAAAGTGAAAAAAAAAGCAAACGTTTGAATCGACGAAAGGTGATTATGTTTCATAAGGGAAGGTGTGTGAAATACCCCCACCCCCACCCCACCCCACCCCTCTCATCTTAATCCCTACTAATCCCCCTTTTCCACTCTCCTTCCAACCCCCCCCCCCCCCCCCCCCCCCCCCCCACACACACAGTGAGTTGCAATAAACCGCCGATAAGCAGCAACAGTTCCGGCTGCAACAACGATTGGCTGATTATTGAGACACGTGACGGAGAAAGTGAAGTGCCCGGATGAGAAGGAAAAAGGAATCACCGCCACCGCTGCCATCTTACTCCGTGATTTCGGTGATGTCAGAGAGGATGTGTGAATGTTGTGGGTGGGTGGCTTCTGGTGATACATGTCGCTGTTGAGTGGATGCTTTTTTTTTTTTGCTTTTTTTTTTTTTTTTTTTTTTTTTGCGGGGGGTGGGGTGGATGGGTGCGCTATTTGGAGTGGGTGGGGAAGGCGTGCGTTCTGTAACAGTGATCGATGGTCTGCTTTTCAGGAATGTGTCAAGGACTCCTGTCCTTGCCCTCTGTCTCTGTCTCTGTATTTGTCTGTCTGTCTGACCCCCTCACCCCCCCCCCCCTCTCTCTCTCTGTCTCTCTCTCTTTCATTGCTATTCATTCTCATCTATCTCTGTGTCTCTTTGTGGATCTCGGTACCTGTTTTGCATCGGTGTTCGGCAGACTGTATCTGTTTCTATTTCTGTTTCTGTCTCTTTCTCCCTCTTTCTTTCTGTCTGTCTGTCTCTCGTTTTTTTCTCAGTCATCTCTCTATCTCAATACTCGCATCTCTCTCTCTTCTCTCTCTCTCTCTCTCTCTCTCTCTCTCTCTCTCTCTCTCTCTCTCTCTGCCACTCTCTCTATATCATTCACCTCTTTCTCACACACACACACACACACACACACACACACACACACACACACACACACACACTGCATGATATCCTGTCTGCCTGTGTCTCCCCCCTCCTTCTTCTTCCATCTCCATCCCCTTGTCACCCTACCCCTTCATAGCCGAATGGTTAAAGCGTTGGACTTTCCATCTGAGGGTCGTGGGTTCGAATCTCGGTGGCGCCTGGTGGGTAAGGGGTGAAGATGTTTCCCGATCTCCCAGGTCAGCGTATGTGCAGATCTGCCAGTGCCTGAACCCCCTTCGTTTGTATACGCAAGCAGAAGATAAAACCAAAAAAAAGTGACGTCAAAAACAACCAACCAACGTTGGAACATGTAAAGTTCCGTAGTCCTTGACTATTTCCCCCCATCAATAGACAACGTTCTGTCGAAACGAAATACGTAAAGAAGAGAAAAAGGATTTCAATATTAACAGTACTCTCTTTTTCTTTTTTTCTTTTTTTTTTCCAGAAAAGAATAAGTGGAATTTTATGGAGTTTGGGCGAGGTCTACAGCATGTAGACAAACATTTGTGTCTGATGGTTTCAAGAAAGGGGCACAGACACAATGAAATTCATCAGCAACGTCGTTTGTGGAACGTTTTTCACAGATTTTTTCATCTCTGGGTAATTGTCAAAACGCTGTTATATTAACAGGCAGTGCATTATTGGTTGTTCTAAACTTCACTAATTCCGACACACAATTATTGGGTAACACTGTAAAATAAGCATCTTGACCAAAACTGGGTTTACACATCCTGTAATTAGTACTCGTAGTATTATCTACATGTCTATCTCTCTCCATACGAACGGCGAAAGAGACGACGTTAACAGCGTTTCACCCCAATTACCATCATCAAAATATTGCAAGCGGAACGCTCTTATACTGAAGAGGTGAATGTTGACAAAGAATACCACATTTCTGACGACGGAAGCTAAAGGTTGGGTCATTCAGACACCCACTGGACATCCGAGGGGTCTGTGTAGAGGAGAAGAGAGGACTGGCCGTACTGAGTGAGCTATACCAATATTGCAAAAACCTGATCTTGTAAATGACGCTTAAACTTTCTCTTCAAACCACGTGGGATGTCCATCAAAAACGTCATTGGTTCAAACAGAAACAACTCAAACCAGTTTTGTTCGGGAGGGGTTTGATACATTGATTTTCAGGTATTGATTCTGATGTATATTGGCGGTGTATAAAATAGACAAGGCATTTGTAAACAGTTGAAGATATCTTTGAAGTACCTTGGTTAATAATAAGCTTGAACGCGAGCATTCTTTTTTTGATTTTGGTGGGTTTTTTGTTTTTGTTTTTGTTTTGTTTTTTTGCTTTTTTTGTTTGTTTGTTTTGTTGTTGTTGTTGCTGGTTTTTTTGTTTTTTTTGTTTTGTTTTGTTTTGTTTTTCGTTTGTTTGTTGTTGTTTTTTTTGGGGGGGGGTGCGGGGGGATTTTTTTAAATTTATTTTTTTTATTTTTTTTTAGAGAGACAGGAAACTTACCAGTTTCACCAAATGCCATAAAAAATGGTGGGTAGTAGACAGTCTTAAGTTTAAGAACTAGTTTGTAAAAGTACTAGTTGCAAATACATCCGGCTGCTCGGATGGTTGTGAAACGTGTGGCACTGGCTGCACTGATCCGTTCCTGACATCTGCCTTCCTAAGTTGGTGGGGAAAGTCGCACTGTCACGGATGCCACCGCTAATGTCTAAGCCCACGCCACGCCACAGCCACCGCTCTCACTGCTGCTGTTAACTGCTGCAGAGAGTCCGATAGACTCGCGTGATCTGTTGACTCGTATGGCCCGAGTGACTCGCTTGATCTCTTACTGTTCAGTATCCTGATAGGCAAAGCTTCGCGATCCCTTCTTTTATCGTGACTACTGTGGGGCGAAAAGGACCGACCGCGGCTGACTTGTTGCCTGATAGTGCCCTCTGGCAAACAGATCACAGCGTTTCAAGTGAGGCTTTCTAGAAAACGAGTACACTCCGCCATCCTCCATCCAAAGTACGACTACTACTACTACTACTACTATCATTACCGCTGCCACTATTACTACTACTGCTACTACTTCTGCTGCTGCTGTTGCTGCTGCTGCTGCTACTTCTACTAATCATAATCATAACACTAATACAAATGATTAAGGAAAAATCTATTAAAAAAAAAATCATCCCCGAAGTTATACTGTGAAAATGTACACCAATCACAATTAATTGATAATCGATTATGTAAAGATTAGCACTCTGTTTCAAACGCTCTTTTCGCCAATCATTTAACTTGTTAGGTGACTGACAGACACATACATCGATTTATTTGCATGTTGTTGTTTTTTTTGTTTTTTTTTGTTTTTGTTTTTTTTATTACGCAGCCAGGCAAGGAACCGACCACCCCTCCCCCCAAAAAAAAAACAACAAAAAACAAAAACAAAACCTGTTGTATTTCTCCAATTCTGAGTTTAGCTCTCAGACTATTATCAAACGCATTACGGACCAAGTGTTGTTCTAATGTCAAATGCATATGCTTAAGTAACCTGACAATTAAGCATATAATTTTTTACTGTAGCTTGATGAAGCCTTATGTACACGAAAGTGTGTCTTCACAAGTGACTGAGAACGTTGATGTTTTTGACTTTTTGCATTCATTAACAGTTGTTTCGCTTGTCAGTTTAACGACTTCTCTTTTACGAAGTCCTTTAAGTAATTTCCTGTAATTGTATATATAATTTGTTTTCAGATTTCACCCTCATTTCACCCTCATTTGCCCAGTTTCCCCCCCAACCCTCCATTCATTCACATCTCCCACCCCTTCTAACCGATAATACTCAAATGTATTCATAAATACTTTAACAGAAAGTCTTCAGTCACCGATCTGTGTGACGGGACATTAAACAAAATTCCTCCTCCCCCTCCTCCTCCAAATCTGCGAATTCTGCAGTCATCATGAGGACCTTGCTTCATTCTGTGTTGAAGAGGTGATTGATTGATTGATGTGGATACTTATATAGCGCCTATCCTCGGTCAGAGAGCAAGCTCTAAGGGCTTTACATACACGGGGACATTTGCACCACAGGCTGCCTACCTGGGTAGAGCCGACTGACGGCTGCCACTGGGCGCTCATCATTCGTTTCCATAGAGGTGGACGCATGAATGGATAGATTTTGCGCGCTCCCCCTTAGTCGAGAGCGATCGCGCAG
>NC_134893.1:50885476-50890476 GCF_041734735.1 Babylonia areolata | reverse complement strand
TGGAGCATGTTATCTGACATTCATAACTTTGATAGCAGAGGCACGGGTTTGCGAGTGCACGTGTGTGGGTGTGGGTGTGGGTGTGGGGTGGGGTGTGGTGTGGTGTGGTGTGGTGTGGTGGGGTGTGGTGTTTGTGTGTGTGTGTGAAGGACGTTTTGTTTGGAAGATTTACAGGACTGCTAGGAGTTGAGTGCTAGTAAGGAACGAATTTCAGATAAAACAGAACCAAGAACTGGTCTACCGCTGGGTACCAATGCTGCTGCTGCTGTCCCTACAAATACTATTACAATTACGTGCATATTAAAAACACACAAATATACCCGCACGCACAGATCATCCCGTTCCAACTCCATCCCACAAACACAAACCCACTCCACAGATTCAGATGCAGACAGACACGCGCGCGCGCGCACACACACACACACACACACGCACATCCCGATCGTCCCACTGTTGCTGGGGCAATTACATTAATTTTACTATAAATGCCGCCGCCTCCGTTATTGCTGCTGTTTCTACTATCACTACAACTATTTATATTGCTGCAAATACTACGGCTGCTGCTGCTGCTGCTACTACAACTACTACTATGCTGCTGCTGCTGCTGCTGCTACTGCTACTACTACCATGTATTAACCACGTTGCAGAGTCTCCACCCGTCATAAAAGGTGAAGTAGCCTATTCGCCACGCCATTACGCTCTTCCTCCATCTTTCTCTAATTTCTGTCCCCGGAAGTCAGTGCGTGCTCGTGACTAGGGGAGGAGGGAGGAGGAGGGAGGGAGGGTGGAGACCGTCTATTACTTGATTGGAATGTTTATTTTTAATTGAGGATTGCGAAAGACACTTTCGTGACACTTGGACAAATTTGACAAAAAAGAAAAAGAAAAAGAAAAAAAGTTAATTGCAAAACGACTGTTTGATTTCCTTGCTTTCTTCCTTCCTATTTAGCTCCTCCTTTGCTTCCATCTCTTCTTGTGTCTTTTCTTTTCTTTCTTTTCTTTTCTTTCTTTGTATTATCTATAACTGTCAAGAATTCATTGCTTTCTGTTGAGATTTACAAGGCATGCATATTGTGTGTTTCTTGTTGACTGACTGTGTCCCTCCCTTGTCTCTCTCTCTCTTTCTCTGTGTGTGTGTACACACACACACACACACACACACACACACACACACACACACACACACACACACACACACACATACATACACTGTGTTTGTGTATGTGTGTGCGTGTGTGTGTGCGTGTGTGTGTTGTGTGTGCTGTGTGTTCGCACGCGCGCGCGCACACACACACACACACACACACACACACACACACACACACACACACACACACAAACACACACACACACACACACACACACACACACAATTCGGACACACACATGGAAACAAACAAACACACACACACACACACACACACACACACACACACACACACACACACTGTGAATAGTAGAGGAGGACAGTTCTGACCGGAGGGAACCGGACTAGCAGGAAAAAGTAAAAGCAAATCCAATTGGGGGAAACAGACGGATGAGTGGGGGGGAACCTCTAGGAGGATTTATCTTCAGTCATGTCTAATTTCGGGGCTTAGTGTCTGAAGCTTTGACCTTGTTGGCTAAACCCGTTATTCCTTAGTACGTATCTACCAGCCATTCCCCAGTCCCCAGAGGCTACATAAGCCAGACCCCTTGAATGGAGTCAGTTATGAATCATGTCTGTTGTTATTTTCACTCATTGGATTATACTATATATTTTGTTGTTGCTGTTGTTGTTGTTGTTGTTTTCGCTATCATCGCGGCTCTGTGTTGTTGGGTTTTTTTTGTTTGCTTATAAATGGTATTGTTTGTTTGCTTATAAATGGTATTGTTTGTTTGTTTGCTTTTAAATAGTATTGTTTGTTTGCTTATAAATGGTATTGTTTGTTTGTTTGCTTTTAAATAGTATTGTTTGTTTGCTTATAAATGGTATTGTTTGTTTGCTTATAAATGATAATATTGTTTGTTTGCTTATAAATGTTTTTTTTTTAAATAAAATTATTTATTTATTTATGTACGTTTATAGTTGACTTCATCAAGTTTTTGTGCCTTATACACATTATTATTATTAGTAGTAGTTCTTTTTTATGTATTTATCTATTATCTATTCACCCTTTTTTTTCTCAAGGCCTGACTAAGCGCGTTGGGTTGGTTTAAATAATCTTTAATTATTCAACAATACACATGATTACAATGCAATGAATGACAAAAGAGCATCAACAAGCTTAAAGCTTATACTGTGCTCACAACGTTGCACTTCAATTTTATCATGACGGCTGATGAACCATATTATGACTTGTATCAAATAACATTCATAAACAGTAAGTAATGAAATAATGAAATAAAACAAATAAGCAAACAGTACATAATATAGTAAAATAATGGTAATATCAATATTAACATGAGATTAAATTTATTATCACCAAAGTAATTGGCCTAATAGAAGAAAAACACGAAGGAGAAGAAGAAAATTTAGAAGAATGGAGGGTAAGGTGGTGGAGGAGGGGGAACAGAGGGGAGAGGAAAAATTCTAACAGATCATTGGCCAATCCATTCACTTTGAATATTTGGTCAGTCAAATAAATTCAACATATATTTTACGAATAGAATCATGTTGTACCCTTTCTTCAAAATACTTTCTAAGCTAAAATCTATTTGAATCGGAGATAAACTGGTAAAGATAAAGCGCGTTGGGTTACGCTGCTGGTCAGGCATCTGCTTGGCAGATGTGGTGTAGCCTATATGGATTTGTCCGAACGCAGTGACACCTCCTTGAGCTACTGAAACTGAAACTGGTATTGAACTTTTGACAGACCCTGCACGGTCAGCTGCTCTGAGAAAAGTAAACCCTTTGATGAGTAGGCGTGTATAGGGAGCAAATGACCCCTTTCGACAATTTTGCACAGTATGTTGGAACTCCATTATGGTAAATTGGTTGATTGGATCGATTACTTCAGTTCCTATCAATTTTTTTTTTCAGTTACAGAAAAGAGAACCAAAATGCACACACAAAACATTCTTGGTGCGTGAGAACCATTATTATAGCACTCTCACATTTTCCCTGTACGGATTCTGAAATGTTGTCGCTAGGAGCTGTTGCTGTTTAACCCTTTCACCGCCAGTCAATTTAGAGTACAGAATTCCCTTGTGGCATAAACACAGAACAGACAATGGCTAAGAATAGCTGGGGATTCCACCTGCGATGTATAGAAAATATGACCTATCCTACCACCAAACATTAAGAGCAGTAGGTTCATGGATAACAGACCAATGAATGGTTCACCTTTCAGTGACATGGGTCCTCTACCACGCCTGTGCATAAATGCGAGCTTGGCGGTGAAAGGGTTAAGCTTCGTTTGTGGGAAGAAGTCGTTTACTTTCATTGCACAGCACAGCCAGACTCCAGAGGTGCCAGCAGAGAAAACGTAACTGTCCGCTTGTCGTACGTTCTTTTGATGTTGATAGTGTTACATTAAAGTATGTACTTGAGACATTCGAATCTTGACTCGAATCTTAGAAACTGTTGCTTAGTTATATGGTTAATGATAACCAGTTTTGCCGAGAGGGGGTCATTAATTTTAGGAACTCTACCACACACGTGCAAAAGACCTGAAGGTTGATGCACCTTCTAAAAGACGAAGCTATAATATTATGTTATTACTTTAAATCTGATAGAGGGACAACTTTTCAGAACTAATCTGCAATCAGTTTCAAGGATTAATTACTCCCAGTAAGGTGACTACACCACACGGTGGGTCACTTTTAGAGGAACAGAGTGTGAGGTAAAATTTAGGGGGAAAAAAACCCAAAACAACAACAACAACAAAAAAAGACAAAGAGCAAGACCATGATGGTGATGTATAGGTCAGTCTATCTCTGTCCCTCTTGTGTCTTTTCCCTCGTTCTGTAAATAATCACCTCTAATCAAAGAGCCCGTGTCCCGTTCTTGGTCCTTTCTGTAGAACGTGTTTCACCATGATTACAAACACCAGCGGTCTTCGGCTCGCCGCTTCTTGTTTCCTCTCTCTCTCCTTTCACGTGGCCGGCTGCAAATTTAATCATCTTGAAGGATATGGAGATGTCGGATGGTTGAGTCTAGTAGCTTATCTAATTAAATGGCTGTTTCTTTTTTTTGTGAGAATGCTACAGTGAACAACTCCCTTCGTCGTTATCTTTTTTTTTTTTTTTTTCTTTTTTTTTTGTGGGCCTTGTAGTTTATTTATTCAAAATGGCTATTTTTTTTGTGATAATATTACAGTGAACAACTTCCTTTGTCGTTAAAGAGATTTTTCTGTGGGTCCTTCAATGTGTGCTTTGCTCTGGAGTTCAGTCTTCTTCCTCTTCCGGAGGCTAGTCCTTTAGGGGGCCAGTTACGTTATGACGTAATAACGGGGATTGAAGAAAACCCCTTCGCATTCCAAGAGCTGACTCCTGAAGTTATCGTTTCCAATATATGTGTGTGTGTGTGTGTGTGTGTGTGTGTGTGTGTGTGTGTGTGTGTGTGTGTGTGTGTGTGTGTTCTGTCATCTCTGTCTGCCCCCCCCCCACCTCCCTGTGCCTCTCTCTCCCCCTCTCTCTCGCTCTCTCTCTCGCTCTCTCTCTCTCTCTTTTTTTTCTCTTCCTACCATAATTCTTCAAAGAAAGAACTTTGTTTTGTTTCAGTATTTCCTCTTACCATTTTTATTCGTTTATCATAATCGTTTGCAATACAGTGAAAGTATGTTGACGCATTCACCCATGTGAAAAGGACCTCATGACCATTGACATTAAAGTGTCAAAGCGTCTCTCTCTCTCTGTCTCTCTCTCTCTTCTCTTCTCTCTCTCTCTCTCGAATAGCCGAATTCTCTTAGCCAGGGCGCCACAGCTCTGCAACAGTCGACACAGAGAGAGAGAGAGAGAGAGAGAGAGGAGCAGGCAAAAGGAAATCAAGCCAGGAAATAGAAACAGACAGAGTCGAG
>NC_134893.1:50865476-50880476 GCF_041734735.1 Babylonia areolata | reverse complement strand
CCAAGTGTCGGGGAATAAAATGAACGGAAGGTTGGGCTGTCTTCTGACAATACCTCTCTGCCTGAGACAGATTTCGGACACCCGCATAAAATAACGATTGCCCAGAAATTCACTTTCCCGGCACGGGATAGTTGGACGTATATCTAGAAAAAAATGAACGGCGGGCACAGAAGGTTCTAAATGCCGATCATTAACAGATTTTTTTTTTTTTTTTTTTTTTTTGATATACTCAGTGTGCTTAGGGCATTCCATATACCATTATGCAATCATCTTTACGATTTAAGCTTTGAACACAGCTCTATCGAGCCAGCGTCAAACGAAGGCAGACCTTTGTTGTATATGATATATATATATATATATATATATATATATATATATATATATATATATATATATATATATACACACATATACATACATACATATACATATACATATACATATGACGATATAATGATGTCATGTGAGCACACTCTCGAGGAGAGGTGCTTATATATGTATGTATTTATGTATGTATGAGAGGGGGCTAGCTTACGTGAAACGAGTGCATTCTTCGTCTTAAATTCCCACTCCAGAGTTTAGTGCCGATGATGAAGTATATTTGAGAATGATGGGCCGGGGTGTGTTTCGGGGCAGCGTGCGTGCACGAGACAAAGAAAGAGAGAAAACATGAGCGAGCCATTTAAGGTTCCAGAACAGTCTTCGTGCCTTCTGGTCAGCATACAATTAGTGTGTTTCCCTGGGCCTATGCTTTCCTCATTATGTTTGCATGTGTTTGATTCTATGATATGTGGTCGTTTTGATATAATTAATTTAGCCAGGGAAAGATCTCTAATGGCTGTTCGTGAGCTAGTGCATGCTGAAAGGGAAACCTTGATTTATCATTTCCAATGAAAATGTGATGGAATGTGTGGATGGAGAGGCATTCTCTACAATGAATGGGCTGACAGGGCTGCAAGAAAAGGTGCAAAAAACGAACAGGGAGCCATAGAACTTTATGTGCCTCTGTCTGTACAAGAGGGTTATCGAATACTAGAAAAATACATCGTGGAACAAAGTCAGGGAATTATACCAGGAAAACGACAAAGCTTTAAACCATAGTGTAATTAATGTTCAACAACCGGGAACTATCAATCAGTCAAATACATACAGTAATTCAATAAGGTTAAGCCAGATTCATACATTATCAAACAGGATAAAACTGAACGCTTTTATAACTGAGTTCAGCAAAGATGTCAGATGCATATGTGGAGAACATATTTCTAGCAACCACGTAATATTCGAATGTCAGAATCGAAAATGCTTTTTGCCAGACTTCACAAAAAGTTATTTTGAATGTGTTATTAACAATTCCAATATGTTATTTGTTATTGCAGAAGGATTGCTGCGTAGTCCTATAGGACATTTGTAAAAGTTGTGTGTTGTTGGCGTTTATAACGTTTCCATTTTTCCCTAGCGTTGTCTCTCCCTATTCACCCTCCACACATACACACACTTTTACCCCCCACCCCCTCCCACAAACCTCTACCCCCTCGGTTTTTTGGGGTTTTTTGGTGTTTTTTTTCGTCTAATATCACTTCAAGCGGAAAGACGTTAAACTGAAGACAACAACAACACCACCAACCAACCAACAACACAAACACACACACACACACACACACACACACACACACACACACACACACACACACACACGCAAACAAACAAACAAACAAACAAACAAACAAACAAACAAACAAACAAACAAACACACGCACGCACGCACCCACGCACGCACGCACGCACGCACAAACAAACAAACAAACAAACAAACAAACAAACAAACAAACAAACAAACAAACAAACAAACAAACACACACACACACACACACACACACACACACACACACACACACACACACACACACACACACACACACACACACACACACACACACACACACACACACACACACACACACACACACACACACACTCACACACATCACTCACACACATCACTCACACACATCACTCACACACATCACTCACACACTCACACACACACTCACACACACACACATCACTCACACACACACACATCACTCACACACACACACACATCACTCACACACACACACACATCACTCACACACATCACTCACACACATCACTCACACACATCACTCACAAAGGTAAACCTCCTTTGGGAAATGGCGATGAAAAATAAGAGGAACAAACCGTGGAGTAGAAGGAATACATTGGGGTCCGGGGGGGGAGGGGGGGGGGAGGGCGGGGTTGTGCTGTGTGGAAGGAAGGGATGGGGGACTATATTGATGTGTGGTGGGATTTGGGGGGAACATGAGAAAGAAAGAAAAAGAAAGAAAAGAAAAAGTACCGCTATCAATGGACGACCCTTCTCCTCCTGGGGGTAGGGGGTTGAGTACGTTTTATTTTATTTTATTTTATTTTATTTTTTTTTATTGCCTTGTGCCGTCAAGAAACAAAAAGGGAGGCGATCGCCTTGTGGAAAATGCACCCGAAACTGTCATCGCGTTCCCAGACCTTAGCAGAGACTGTAGGGAAGATAATGATGTTGATTAGCCACTCTTCAGGGATTGGAAGTCAGGGGACTGGTCTTCTACATGTGTCCTATCACCGCTTGAAGCTCGAGTGGTCAGTGTAGGAATCAGAATCAGAATCAGAATAACTTGTGCACCGTGTACGTGTGTGTTTTAAATGATGGGGGGGAAGTTAGAATATAATAGAATAGAATGTGTCTTTATTACCAAGTGTACCGGGGACACAAGGAATATTGGAGGGGTGGGGGGGGGGGGGGGGGGAAGGGGTGATAATACATAAAAAGATACGAACATAAATCGAAAATCATACACAAACACAGATACAGTTGAAATAAGATACATACAAGTGCATATCAATATAAAAAACTTGTGCATACTCACGCATGCACGCACTACACACACACACACACACACACACACACACACACACACACACACACGCACACACACGCACACACACACGCACGTGCAGACACAGACATACAAACACAATTACCAAAAAGCCAGAAAGTGACGACTACCTCAGAACAACTTTTTTCTTTTCCCAACACAATGATCAGACTGTTGTCAGACACTGGTGAAGGCTCGCTGTTACTGAGCAAGTGGAATGCCGGGGGTGAGTAAGTGCATGCTTCTGGGCTCCAAATATATATTGTGCCATAACAGTGAATTTATAGGCGATCGTTATTTTGTGCTTGGAGCTGTGGTGCACATACCACATGGCGTTTTCAGCTCCTACGCAGCTCTTAGACTGTGTCTGTCTGTCTGTGTGTGTGTAGGTTGGTAGGCGTGTGTGTTTGTGTGTGTGTGTGTGTGCGTGCGTGCGTGCGTGTGTGTGTGTTTGCGCGCGCGCGCGCGCACGCGCGCGCGTGTGTGTGTGTGTGTGTGTGGAGGGGGGCGGTGGGGGTGTGTGTGGGTGTGTGTGTGGGTGTGTGTGAGGGTGTGTGTGCGTGTGTGCGTGTGTGTGTGCGTGTGTGTGTGCGTTTCTTTTCCTTCTTGAACTCATGCATTCCACCGGGAATGAGAGAGTTCAAGAAGAAAGAACGCACTATTTCACACCACAGAAGCAAAAATTATACTCACATTCATACTCAATGCAACCGAGCACCGATCCCCCTTGTAAACACACACACACACACACACACACACAACCACACAACCATACACACACACACACACACACAACCACACAACCACACACACACACACACACACACACACACACACACACACACACACACACACACTATACATCACTCTCAAAGCTAAGCCCATCCTGGGAATAGGGATTTCAAAACAAACAAAAAAAAAAAAGAAAGAAAAAAGAAGAGAACCCGAAGACAAGACGACAGACATAAGGATGCAGGACAGAGTGACAAAGTGGAGATAAAGTCGGGTGACGGTGGGAGAAGCATGGGGGGGTTTTGAAAGAAAACAGAAAAATGAATTACAGAATAATTATTGTCGGGATGCTCACCCTCCTTGGATAGTAACGCCAGCGCTTTGGCGCTGTCAAGGAAAGGGAAGAAGAGAGGCAATCGCTTTCGTGAATGCACACACAGGGGCGCTCTCCATTTATTTATTTTTTTTAACTCGTTCACTGCCACAGGCGACTTTTGTCGACATCGAGGGGTCATGTTGATAAGACCATTTTTCACATTGTAACAAATCTTGACAGCTGTAGCCCAGGTTCCCGCCAATAAGAACAATGACTAACCTTTGCCCCCTGACCAGGTTTGAAGTGAACGAGTCTGTTGTGTTGTTTTGACATGAACCGAACCATGTAAGATAAGATAAGAATAACTTTATTATCTCCAACTGGAGAAATTTGGTCAGGTGCATTATCACAACATAGACAAGTAAACAACATGGGGACCATAACTAAAAGCCAACAACAGCCCCTACAAATATTACGAAGATACAAATGTAAAAAAAATATCACATACATCGTTTCATACATATATCCACACACTGCAGGTAATAACTAGTATTCTTAATGTAAAAACGGAAAGAATTAAGAAACATTATTTGAATATAATTATAAACATAGCCTACTATACTGCACATTGATTATAATAGATAGATAAGATAAGAATAAAGATGAATTGCGGAAAACCACAACCAGATAATCAGCACACACCCGTACCCCCCCCCCCCCCCACACACACACACACACACACACACACGCGGATAACTTGATTAAACAAGAGTAATAAACATATGTTCTCAAATAAAAGCATTTCACATATTCGCTTTTAAAAACATTGCAATTAATGTGACTGAGCTGAGAACATCGTTTCCAAAATATTTCACGCTGGGGAGTGTTTTTCACAAAGAAACTTGGCGCTGAAAGAGTTAACTAACCAGATATTTTAAAACGCTAGGGAGAAGAGTACTGGATGCAATCAGTCTCTCTCATCACCGGGGAGCGTGCGTAGGATGCTTGCTCTTCCACGTGAGTGTGTGTGTGTGTGTGTGTGTGTGTGTGTGTGTGTGTGTGTGTGTGTGTGAGAGAGAGAGAGAGAGAGAGAGTACGTACGCACGTACATGATAATGTACCAATTGTTCTTTTCATTAAATGGACTATTCCAGTTACTATTGTTATTCGTCGTTCTAATTATTTTATTTTATTTCATTTTATTTCTTTATTTCTATGTTTTGTGTCGTTGTTTATTTTAATGTTTTGTGTCGTTAAATGGGCAGAATTGTAAAAAAAAAGGCCTTTACTGCTCCTAATTAATTTACCCATTAAAGATTCAATCAATCAATCAACCCACGTATCTCATCAGCGCCAACGTGTGAGAGGACAGTGCTTCCCTAATGATAATATATATATATATATATATATATATATATATATATATATATACTTTTTAAAAATTCACTTTTTGTCAAGGTCAAAGTGGAAACAATCCCCAGATATGTACAAATAATTCAGTGTTATAACAAATGATAAGCATTATAATCAGCATTGAATTGTTGATATTTTGCTTACTTGGTGTGATCATGTCAAACAACACAATGGGTGCAGAACATAAACCATATCATGATTTCCATTAGACACATGAGACCTCATATTATGGCGACTCATTCCATCTAAACAGCAATATGGAAAGGCATGGAAATGGAACTGCAATGTTTTTTAAAAGCGAATATGTGAAATGCCTTTATTTGAGAACATATGTTTATCACTCTTGTTTAACTCACTCAGTACGGCCAGTCCTCTCTTCTCCTCTACACAGACCCCTCGGATGTCCAGTGGGTGTCTGAATGACCCAACCTTTAGCTTCCGTCGTCAGAATTGTGGTATTCTTTGTCAACATTCACCTCTTCAGTATAAGAGCCTTCCGCTTGCAGTACTTTATGGTACACCAAAATACACCGTTATGACATACCTTGTGCATACGCGTGGACACACACACACACACACACACACACACACACACACACACACACACACACACACACACACACACACACACACACACACACACACACACACACACACACACCACACAAACACACACACACACACACACACACACACACACACACACACACAAGTGAGAGTCTGGATGTAAAGCAGTATCCGCCAAGTAACCACCGCCTCCCACGAGAGAAAAGTCCTGTCTTATTTAATGGCTTTTTGTGAGCTGAGTTTGAGATATGGATTATTTCCCTGCAAACGTCGTTAGCTTTTTAAGTATTCTCTGTGTGTGTGTGTGTGTGTGTGTGTGTGTGTGTGTTCTTTCCCCGTGTGTCTGGAACATAAGTGGAGAAGACATTGATGGGTGAAAGTCACTAAAGGTCGAACGTGTTGGGGTTAGTGGTTGTGTAAACTGGAAGAGTCAGGCGAGGTGGTATGGGATTGGTATATACATATATATCATCTCTCTCTCTCTCTCTCTCTCTCTCTCTCTCTCTCTCTCTCTCTCTCCTCTCTCCCTCTCATACACATCCATACCCACAGAGAGAAAGAGAGAGGGGGCCGGGTGGAATTTCTTCCTTATTCGGTCTGTTACCATATTGTGACAATTGATCCTTCAGAATTCTCCTCAGTCAGCATCACCCCCCACACACACACACACACACACACACACACACACACACACACACACACACACACACACACACACACACACACACACACACACACACACACACACACACACACACACACACACAAGAAGTGAAGGGCCATTGACAGTCTCATAAATCTTGGATTGGTTTTATATCAATACAAAACAAAAATAGTACGACGCAGGAAGTGCGTAGCTCTGACCTTTTGATGTTGCTGGATAGGACTGTATTCCACGCTTTTTACAGCGTATGATGATGATTTGTATTTGTGTTTTGTATTTCTTTTTATCACAACAGATGTCTCTGTGTGAAATTCGGGCTGCTTTCCCCAGTGAGAGCATGTCGCTACACTACAGCGCCATCCATTTTTTTTTGTATTTTTTCCTGCGTGCAGTTTTATTTGTTTTTCCTGTCGAAGTGGATTTTTCTGCAGAATTTTTACAGGAAGAAACCCTTTTGTTGGGTTCTTTTACGTGCGCTAAGTGCATGATGCACATGGGACCTCGGTTTATCGTCTCATCCGAATGACTAGCGTCCAGACCACCACTCAAGGTCTAGTGGAGGGGGAGAACATATCGGCGGCTGAGACGTGATTCGAACCAGCGCGCTCAGATTCTCTCGCTTCCTAGGCGGACCAGTTACCTCTAGGCCATTACTCCACAATTGTGTTGACTATAAAGCTTCAGATAAACAGAAAAATGTGCAAATTTTCTTCTTTTTCTTGTGCCGGTAAAAGTTCATTTTTGAACGATCTTTATTTTGTGCTTCGGGTTATAGTGTCCAGTCATAAAATCATGGCTTTGTATGTGTGTGTGTGTGTGTGTGTGTGTGTGTGTGTGTGTGTGGTGGGTGGTGGAAGAGGAAGGGGGCGGGGGGGAGACACCTTTCTTTTTTTTTCTTTTTTTTGTTTTTTGTTTCTTCTTTTTTCATTCTCAGACATTTTGTGTATGGGAAAGGGGGAACCAAAATATGAATACAGTAAAAAGCAGAGTAAGTGACAGACTCTCTATATCTAGGACAGCACGAGACCTCGTCGCGATGTACAAGAAAACAACAACAACAAAACAAAAACAACGACAAAAAAAAAAAAAACACACAAAAAAACCCAAAAAACAGAGAAAGGCGAATCGCCCAACGAATAATGCACACGGACTGTCCGCATTCGTTTTCTAAACCAGATCTTAAAAAATAAACTAAAAAAAAAACAAAACACATAAATACTGCAGGGAGAACACGATATAATTAGCCCCACTCCAAGGACATGGGCAATCTCTTCAAAATGTCCATCAACGCTAACACGTAAGGGATCACTGTGCCCGTATTTGTATAATTCTAACCTCACACGTCGATACATCTTTGAAAGAAAAAAAAAAACATCTCTCGATTGCACTCTGGGAAATGCATGATTGTTTGGATTGTGAAAGACCCCACTGCTCTAAAAATACATGGATAGCGCATGCCTTCTTTGAGCCCCTTTGCTAACTGAAGCCAGCGGAAGTGTTCAATCAGCCATTTTGCTTCTCGTGTCGGTATAGCGCGAAGCGGTGACTTCATAATATTATGTGTAGCCGAGCGCTCAGCTGGCTTCACGGCAAGCTTTCACTTGCTCGCAGCGTTTGTTAAGCTGACATTCTTGTGTGTGACTCCACTGCAAGTTTGCGCCACGTGTCACTGCACTGTTTTGCTGTAATAACTTTGGTGGATAAACTATTGGCAGATTTCAATCAAGACACAACATTTGGCATGTCGTGGGAGCCAGCATAACACGATTTCATCGAAGATACATGGTCACAGTTCAGAAATTAGCACCAGTTAGCAGACGATTTGTCAACGGACTGATGGCCGGATACGAGAAACAATATGGCGTCCAGTTGATTTCAGCTTTCTTGGCAAATGAGCTGTCCATATATTTTAGAACAGTGGAAAGACCCCTGTCTCAATAGTGTTAGCTATCCACGCAAGGGAAAGCCTACGCAACTGTCTTCTTCTTCTTCTTCTTCTTCTTCTTCTTCTTCTTCTTCTTCTTCTTCTTCTTCTTCTTCTTCTTCTTCTTCTTCTGCTACTACTACTACTACTACTACTACTACTACTACTACATCGTCTTTTTCTTCTGCTGCTTCTTCTGCTGCTTATTCTGCTTCTTCTTCTTCTGCTTCTGCTTCTTCTTTGTTCGTGGGCCGCAGCTCCCACACCCACCCACATGCACACGAATGGGATTTTACGTGTATGACCGTTTTTTACCCCGCCATGTAGGCAGCCATACTCCGTTTTCGGGGGTGTGCAAGCTGGGTATGCTATTGTTTTCCCGTAACCCACCGAACGCTGACATGGGTTACATGATCTTTAACGTACGTATACACACGAAGGGGGTTCAGGCTTAGCAGGTCTGCACATATGTTGACCTGGGAGACCGGAAAAATCTCCACCCTTCACCCACCAGGCGCCGTTACCGAGATTTGAACCCAGTACCCTGAGACTGAAAGTCCAACGCTTTAACCACTCGGCTACTGCGCCTGTCACTACGTGCGCAGCTTTGCTCCCATGTATCCGAACGCTGACAAAAAGACGTGGAAAAAAACCAAAGTTTTGCAAATTACTCCAATGTCTTCAAATTTTGGCCATCCTGTTTGGGTATATTGTTTTTTTTGCTGACTGATTACTGCGGCCGCTTTAATTAATTAACTGGTGCCATGTATCTTGTCATCATCACTTCCCTCCATGTTTCTCAGCCTCAGTTTTGTGAACTGATTATTTCTGTGCTTGTTCGTTTGATTGCTTCCTTTGGGAAGGCGTACAATGTTTTCCTTCTTGTTGCTTCTGATGCAGCAATCGAAGTCTCTGTCAGTCCTGTGTCATACCCTCCTCTCTCTCTCTCTCTCTCTCTCTCTCTCTCTCTCTCTCTCTCTCTCTCTCTCTCTCTCTCTCTCCCTGTCTCTCTTTCTATCTCTGTCTGTCTGTCTGTCTGTCTGTCTGTCTGTCTCTCTCTCTCTCTCTCTCTCTCTCTCTCTCTCTCTCTCTGTCTCTCTCTCTCTGTATGTTTCTTTCTCTTTGTATCGTTTTTCTCTTCTTCTTTTCTTCTTTTTTTCTTTTTTTCTTCTGCGTTTGTAGGCTGCAACTCCCACGTTCACTGATTATTTCTGTGCTTGTTCGTTTGTGATCTGATTATTTATGAACTGATTATTTCTGTGCTTTTTCTCTTTCAATCTCTGCCACCTTTTGCAAACGTATTGCTCGTTGGGTGGTCATTGATTTAACGTCTGTTCATTAAAGAGGATTTCTAATCAGGTGTCCAAATGACTTATGTCAGTGAATTCTGTGAGAGCACATTCTGAAACTCTGTATGTTTGCATTATCATGTGATAAGAAAGAGAGAATGTGAGTGAGAACAGGTAGGGCATTATTGTCAGCTTTGCGTGTGATTATTATAACTTAGTGTTTCTTCTTCTTCTTCTTCTTCTTCTTCTTCTTCTTCTTCTTCTTCTTCTTCTTCTTCTTCTTCTTCTTCTTCTTCTTCTTCTTCTCCTCCCATCCTTCCGCTCTTCCACATCGTTTCCTCCTCTTCTTCCGCCACCTCTTCGTTCTTGGTCTTCTCCTCCTTTCTCGTCCACCTCCCATATCGATTTCTTCTTCTTCTTCTTCTTCTTCTTCTTCTTCTTCTTCTTCTTCTTCTTCTTCTGCTTCTGCTTCTGCTTCTCCTGCTTCTCATGCCGTTGCTCCTCCACCTCTTCCTCCTCTTATGCCTTCCTCCTCCTCTACCTCTTCCTCTACCCCTTCCTCCTACATCTTCCTCCTCCTCTGCCTCTTCCTCCTCTTATGCCTTCCTCCTCCTCTACCTCTTCCTCCACCCCTTCCTCTTCTATATCTTCCTCCTCCTCCTCCTCTTCTATTATGCCTTCTACATCCTCTACCTCTTCCTCCTCCTCTACCTTTTTCTCATATTCTAGCTCTTCCTCCTCATCTACCGCTTCCTCCTCTTATCTCTTCCTCCTCTTCTACCTCTTCTTCCTCCTCTACCTCTTCCCCTACCTCTTCCTCATCCTTTACCTCTTCTTCCTCTTCTAACTCTTTCTCCTCCTCTTCCCCTTCCTCCTCTTCCAATTCTTCCTCTACCTCTTCCTCTTCTATGTCTGCCTCTTCTTCTACCTCTTCCTTTTCTGCCTCTTCCTCCTCCTCTACCTCCTCCTCTTCCTCTTCCTCCTTTTCTACATCTTTCTCCTCTACCTCTTCCTCTACCTTTCCTCTTCAATGCCTGCCTCCTCTTCTACCTCTTCCTCCTCTTCTACCTCTTCCTCCTCCTCCTCTAACTCCTCTTCTTTTCCTTTCTGGTGGTCTCTATTTCCACTACAACTTCCTTGTCTTTTTTTTTTTTTTTTTTTTGCATTCTTTTTCTTCACCAGTTTTTTCCTCTCTATTTACTATGCTCCACTCTCCATTTGCCTGCTGCCTGAAGAAGTGGGAGGTGGCGGGATTAAAACTGTGTCACCACCTGATGACGCAAGAGAGAGAGAGAGAGCAATCCGAGGCGCGTTTCCATGACAGTGCCTGAGAGAAGAAGCAAGTGTGCTGGCGACGATCATTGCTATTCATTGATGATGTAAATATATACATATAAAAAGTTTATTTTTAACCATTACTGAGAAAGAAAAAAAGAGCGAGAGAGAGAGAGTTGGAGACTAGCTGATATGGGAGGTTGTATGCCCGTCTTCTCTCTCTCTCTCTCTGTCTCTCTGTCTCTCTCTCTCTCTCTCTCTCTCTCTCTCTCCCTCTCTCTCTCTCTCTCTCTCTCTCTCTCTCTCTCTCTGTCTCTCTCTCTTATATATATCTTATCGAGTTACCCATTCTAAACTGCACGAAGCCCGATCCTAACTTGAAAGAAAAGGCCTTATTTGTCAGGCGTATGTTGAACAAAAAAAAAGAGAAAAAAAAGAAAAAGAAAGAAACCATAAAAAAGAGGAAAACAACAACAACAACAAAATTGTGACCGCCTGACAGTTTGTTTCACGCTCTCAGCAGCCATGAAGCACGTTGCCAGCTCGGCCTTATTTGTCAGGTGTATTTCTGAAACACTGTGAAACACCGCCTTTTGTGGTCTGACAGCTGGGGGTGGCCTTTCAAAGAATCGAGATCTTACAACAATGATGTTTTTTTTTGTTTCTGTGAAGTGATACTTTGTTACTGAAGTGTGGTCAAGGAAGCTGAAGTGAAGAGAATTGATCGAAACGAATCAAACACGGTAATAGTGGGTTGTTTGTTTGTTTGGTTGGTTTTTCAGACAAAACAACTGACTGTTCGAGTTCAACATTATCATCATCACTAACCACATCTATGACTATTACCATATAAAAAAATCACCATGTATATATATATATGTATATATATATGGAGATAGATATATAGAGGAAGAGGTACAGGAGGAGTTAGATAGATCGGTGTGTGTGTGTGTGTGTGTGTGTGTGTGTGTGTGTGTGTGTGTGTGTGCGCGCCGGTGTTTACACATTAAGAAACTTTTATCAATGAAATGTGCCTAACCTCTTGACACGAGGAACAAAACCAAATATTCCCCAGAATGGCTTGATCGTGATTTGAACAGAAGAAGAAGGAGGAGGAGGAGGAAGAGGAAGAGGAAGAGGAAGAGGAGGAGGAGGAAGAAGAAGAAGAAGAAGAAGAAGAAGAAGAAGAAAGATCCCACAATAGTGCGTTCCACTTTGAATTTTGGCAACAATAATTTGGCAGCACAAACGCAAATTGTCTCCGTTTTATGATTGACCTATAATTGGTATGATAATGAATTGTTTATGTTATAAAACATAATACTATTTTTTGGATTACTGGATGATATTATTATCATATATATATATATATATACAGAGAGAGAGAGAGAGAGAGAGAGAGAGAGAGAGAGAGAGAGTTAATTGCGTACTTGTATACTTACTGGTTCCAGAAACGTCTTTGTTTCAGAGGTGCGAATCCAGGGGCTGCATGGAATCCGCTGCTGCCATCCTTGGACGCATGAACACCAGTGTGAACCCATGTGTCGTGAGTACCTTCCCCATTTTTTTTCCTTTTCATTCGGCTGTCGTGTGTTCTTTATCCGAGGGGAGAGGAGAAGAAGAAGAAGAAGAAGAAGAAGAAGAAGAAGGAAGGAAGGAAGGAAGGAAGGAAGGGAGGGAGGGAGGGAGGGAGGGAGGGAGGGAGAGAGAGAGAGAGAGAGAGAGAGAGAGAGAGAGAGAGAGAGAGAGAGAGTTTTATCTTTTCGGTCCCTCTCTGTCGCTGTTTCCCTCTGTGTGAGTGTGTGTGTGTGTGTGTGTGTGTGTGTGTGTGTGTGTGTGTGTGTGTGTGTGTGTGTGTGTTTATTTGTTTGTGTGTGCGTGTGTGTGTGTGTGTGTGTGTGTCTGTCTGTCTGTCTGTCTGTCTCTTTCTCTGTCTGTCTGTCTGTCTCTCTCTCTGTCTCTGTCTCTCTCTGTCTCTCTGTCTCTCTCTCTCTCTGCGCGCACGCGCTCGTGCGTGTGTGCGTGTATCTATGACTGTCTGTCTGCCCCCCCCCCACCCCACCCTCCACCCCCGCCCCCTCTCCCTCCCTATTTCTCTCTCTTTCTCTCTCCCTCAGTAGTTGCTTCTGTGAGTATGCGTGTGTTTTCCTTATCTCGCATCTCACTCTTTCTCGGGACTCTGGGACAGGATGTAATAGGGGGGAAGGGGAAGAAAGAGGTGTGATCTGGAGGAGGAGGAGGAGGAAGAGGAGGAGGAGGAGGGAAGAGATGGCGTTGAAGGAAGAACATCGATGAGACAAAATAAGCAACAGGGAAGGTGACCAACAGTTCCGCTGGCAAGATTTATTCCTGGGGGCGATTATTGTGGAATTCCGAGCGTGAATGCAGGAAGTGATTGTGAAGTGTTCCACAATCAGCTCAGCCACGCACGTTTTCCGACGGAGGGGCACGCGCTCTCGAAAATAACTTTGCAGAAAATAGTTTTGGAGGGGGAAGGGTGTGGAAGGGTGGGAAGGGTGGGCGGGTGGGGGCAGGGGTTGTTCGGAAAACGTTCTTGGTAATCGGAAAAACGTGATTCCCTCTTACAGTTTTAGTCTCTCTTTCCTTTTTTTTTTTTTTGCTATTTCGATGTGGTATAAAACAAAGATAAACAATGATTTACTACTACTACTACTACTACTACTGCTGCTGCTGCTGCTACTAATGTTGCTGCTGTTCTGCTGCTAGTAGTAGTACTAATAGTAGTGGTAGTAGTAGTCGTCTAGTAGCAGAAATAATAACTATTATTCGCATGGAGCTTATTCTTGTCCATAGATAAATCTGAGCGCTTTCTCATCAGTCATTCACATGCATGCTTAACTTTAATTAAGAGGGATGAAAGGCAAAGTTTTGATATACATTTGAATAGAAATTTGGAGAACGTGTAGCTTGGAAAACAAGGAAGGAGGGGGGATACTTTTTTTTTTTTTTTTTTTGGAAAGAGGTAGATGTTATTAAGGCCAGACATGTAATAGCTGAGCGCAAGGGATTTCACGAAGCGAAAGAGGGAGATCATTGAAAGTGTAAGGTTCTGAGACAGAGTGGATCTGAAGCTCACCGTGGAGAGCGAGATGGGGCGTAGAAGGCGACCACGGAGATTGGTGGGTGCAGATCTGTTTATACATTTTTTTTCTTAAATATGGAGTGCTGATCTTGTATATTATTTTGTGTGCGACAAGGAGTCAGTGGAGAGACTGCACGAGCAGAGTAATGTGCTAATGACTGAGGACGTTCACCGTTTTCACCGCGGAAGTTCGTAGATCACAAAGATTAAGATTGTGACAGCTAAGTGTCCAGCTGACTTTGAGAGGTTGTTTGTTTATATGTGTATGTATTGTTGTTTTCTTTTTTGTTGGATTCACCTGTAAGAGACCGCAGGGTGGAAACTCATCGCTTCTTCATATCCCAAGAAAAAGTACCGTACAGTCCATGAGTAACGGAGAACAGAGAACGATGACAAATCGAAACTGGACGAACAGGCGACTCGTTTTGACCCTGCGGTCTTCTACGGGCCACACACACACACACACACACACACACACACACACACACACACACACACACACACACGTGACACACACACAGACGAACATTATAGATGCAGACAAACTACTTGTCAGCGCATGTTTTGAACGGACGGCGTTTTGAATGTTGAAAGTGAACCTTTTCAATCAGTGTATTGTATTGTTACCCACATTCGTGTTTTCGCCTAGCCGATAAACTAGCGATTTACGCACAGAAATGGCAGACAGATCCTGGTGAGAGAACAACAAAATGATCGTGGTTCAATTCACAGGGGAATACATGATCATACAGTGTCTATGACAGCG
>NC_134893.1:50855476-50857976 GCF_041734735.1 Babylonia areolata | reverse complement strand
ACGAGGTGAAAAGTAATGAATAAAATCGATGACAAGTTCCTGAATTAGTTTAACACTTTCATTCCATTTATAGCATGGAACATAACAATAACAATTAAAGGTAGAATTACGCGAAATGTAATTCACACACACACACACACACACACACACACACACACACACACACACACACACACACACACCCCACCCCCCCACCCCCACACACACATCTTATAAATATGTGTGTTGCGCAGTCGTTACGTTCGCCGTTGTAGCGGACCCTACTGCTGGATACAGGTGGACCTGTTGGAATGAGACAAACACATCTCTCCTTGTTCTACCGCAGTCCGATGCTTCGCATGTCTCAACAGAGCGCCTGTCTGATTGGTTGTTGTATGGGAGGAAGGTAGCAAAATGGTTAAGACGCTCAGCTGCCGATAATTATGGAGTGTCCGAGAGGGTGTGGGTTCGAATCCCGCCTTCGCCCTTTCTCCCAAGTTTGACTGAAAAATCAAACTGAGCGTCTAGTCTTTCGGATGAGACGATAAATCGAGGTCCTGTGTGCGGCATGCACTTGGCGCACTGAAAAAAAGAACCCATGGCAACGAGAGTGTTGTGCTCTGGCAAGATTCTGTGTTAGAAATCCACTCTGATAGGTGTACAAATATATAAGCATGCAGTCAAGGCCTGACTAAGCGCGTTGGGTTATGCTGCTGGTCAGGCATCTGCTTCGCAGATGTGGTGTAGCGCAAATGAATTTGTCCGAACGCAGTGAAAGCCTCCTTGAGAAACTGAAACTGTATGTGAGTTCTTTTGACGGGCGCAATAGCCGAGTGGTTTAAAGCGTTGGACTGTCAATCTGAGGGTCCCGGGTTCGAATCACGGTGACGGCGCCTGTTGGGTGAAGGGTGGAGATTTTTACGATCTCCCAGGTCAACATATGTGCAGACCTGCTAATGCCTGAACCCCCTTCGTGTGTATATGCAAGCAGAAGGTCAAATACGCACGTTAAAGATCCTGTAATCCATGTCAGCGTTCGGTGGGTTATGGAAACAAGAACATACCCAGCATGCACACACCCCGAAAACGGAGTATGGCTGCCTACATGGCGGGGTAAAAACGGTCATACACGTAAAAGCCCACTCGTATGCATACGAGTGAACGTGGGAGTAGCAGCCCACGAACAGAGAAGAAGAAGAAGAGAGTTCTTTTATTTATCCATCTGTCTGTGTTTTCTTGACCAGTTCGCTCGCACCCACGTTTCTGAACCTGCCAAAGAGTGTAGTGGTGGCCTAGTCGGAAATGCGTCCGCTCAGGAAGCGAGAGACTCTGAGCGTACAGGTTCGAATCACTACACACTTGCCAGTATTTACTCCCCTTCCACTAGACCTTTTGAGTGTGGTGGTCTGGACGCTAGTCATTCGGATGAGACGATAAACCGCGGTCCTGTGTGTAGCGTTTACTTAGTGGACGTGAAAGAACCCACGGCAACGGTTGTCACTTGGAAAACTATGTCAAGAAAAACCCGCTTTGATAGGAAAGCAAATACACTTGCAGGCAGGTTGTGCAAACAAAGGCATTTCATTTTCTTTCTTTTTTTAACGTTTGTATTAATTTTGCAAATACATGTATACGATACAGAAAACAGTATGAACAAACAGTATAAAACAAACAGTAGCATTCACTATAACGAAAAAAAAACAAAAACAAAAAAAAACACACACGATATAATCAAAAGTAGAACATAGAAAGCAGCAAAGCAGCAACAACAAAATCCAACAACAAACAAAACAAAACGGAGAAAAAAAACACACCAAAAACTTGTCCAATCATTCAATCAATCATTGTTTACACATTATTGATTGCAGTAGTGATGATGATTTAAGATGATATTAATATTAAAGAGACCAGTTGTAACATAGCAATATCATTATCTATGTCAACTATTACAGTAATGGCATCAAGGATGAGGCGAAAGCGAGTGACGGCATTGTAATATCATGATAAAGAGCAATGAGTATACCACTTCTACATTACTGGAACAGAAAGCTTGTAATTAATCACATTGTAAAGACAAACAACAGTTGTTGTTGTTGTTTTTAAATAATGCATTTCCTTTCCTTTATTTGTTTGTTTTGTTCTTCAAGAATCCTTTTCAGTGATCTGCACTTCTCCATTCTGTGGTGAGTGATGGAAATAGCCTGTAAGACGGAGTCATGCTGGTGACTGGTTTTACAACTTTTCCATGACCCTGTTGGATTAGTTTTTAAAGTGTGTTAAAAAAAAAAAAAACTCTAGCGATTTTGTTGTGCGCTGACACTTCGTGAAAAGATAAAGAAGGAACGGCATCAACTGACTTCTGACTAGAACAAGTAATTCCAGGGCAGAAGATTCAGACAGGTCTAGAAAAAAAAAAAAAAAGAAAAGAAAAGAAAAACAACAAACCCACGACAAAACAACAGCAGCAGCAGCAGCAGCAGCAGCAGCAGCAGCAGCAAAAACAACAATAACAACAGCAACA
>NC_134893.1:50815476-50832976 GCF_041734735.1 Babylonia areolata | reverse complement strand
CATGTGGGCAGCCATACTCCGTTTTCGGGTGAGGGCATGCTGGGCGTGTTTTTGTTTCCATAACCCACCGAACGCTGACATGGATAACAAGATCTTTAACGTGCATATTTGACCTTCTGCTTGCCGTATACACACGAAGGAGGTTCAGGCACAGGCAGGTCAAACTGCACATTATGTTGACCTGGGAGATCAGAAAAATATCTACCCTTCACCCACCAGGCGCCGCCGTGACCGTGATTCGAACCCAGGACCCTCAGATTGAAAGTCCAACGCTTTAACCACTCGGCGGGTAATGCGCCCGTCAAAAGGTATCATGATACCGATTGGTTGACACATGTCACGTGACTGACGAGGCTTGACAAGACGGGCTCGGCTGTGAGGAAAAGCGGCTTCGGTGGCTGTGTGGTGTCTGGCCTAGAGGTAACGCGTCCGCTTAGGAAGCGAGAGAATCTGCGCGCGCTGGTTCGAATCACGGCTCAGCCGCCGATATTTTCTCCCCCTCCACTAGATCTTGAGTGGTGGTCTGGACGCTAGTCATTCGGATGAGACGATAAACCGAGGTCCCGTGTGCAGCATGCACTTAGCGCACGTAAAAGAACCCACGGCAACAAAAGGGTTGTTCCTTGCAAAACTGATTCTGGAGAAAAAATCCACTTCGATAGGAAAAACAAATAAAACTGCAAGCAGGGAGAGCAGCCCGAATTTCATACAGAGAAATCTGTTGTGATAAAAAAGAGAAATACAAATATACAAAAACAAATATATGGTGCTTTGCTCTAAGTCGTTCATCCGCCCAGTGCAATGCAAGGAAGAGTTCAAGATCTACCTTTGATATGACCCTGTGCTCTCTGTATGTCCTCTCTTATCTACTGCCCAGTTTCAGTTTCAGTTTCAGTAGCTCAAGGAGGCGTCACTGCGTTCGGACAAAACCATATACACTACACCACATCTGCCAAGCAGATGCCTGACCAGCAGCGTAACCCAACGCGCTTAGTCAGGCCTTGAGAAGGCCTACTGCCCGTTATGGCATATAGTGCAGCAACACTTCTCCATACTTACGAGAAGTTCAAACGTTCGTTGGAATTAACCCATCCTTCGGACTTGACAGGTAGGTTTAAAACAACAGCAACAACAACAACAAAAAAACCGACAAAAACATTATGTAATGGTCTGCACTGTTTGGGGGAGAGTTTTATTGTTAAAATGCGTGTTTTTTGCTGGATTTTTTTTTTCAAAGTTGGCCTTTTCCCTCTTCGTGTGTTCTCACGCTTAGTCGGCAGGGCAGACAACATAACTGAGTGGACAAAGAGGAGCTTTGCCGAAAACTCAGGCCTCATCGCACGACCGCCAGAAATGGAGAACGTTGGTGGTGTGTTGAGCAATGCAGAGCCTCTGCGAACAAAGCATGTTTCGGGACCAGCGACACTGACAGTGTACACACACACACACACACATACACAAACACACACATAGCCTTCACGCACACGCGCGCGCGCGCGCGCACACACACACACGCACACACACACACACACACACACACACACACAAAAAAAAAAAAAAACCAAACACACACATAGAAACACACACACTCACACAACACACACACACACACACACACACACACACACACACACACACACACACACACACACACTTATCCTTTGGGGACTCTTCCTGTTTTGATAGTTTGATGGAGAGAGAGAGAGAGAGAGAGAGAGAGAGAGAGAGTGGAGTTTCCAAAAGTCGTTATATTGATAAACGTTTATGAACAGGTTACTGTGTACATACGGACCACGCACACATCACATCACACACACACACACACACACACACACACACACACACACACACACACACACACAAGCACGCACTGAGTGTTCACACACAGAACACCCACCCACAAACACACTCACTACATGTAGACTTCATGAGGGGAAACTGAAAGGATGGAACTAGGGAGAACAGACGACTATGCCTCATGACATCCATCACTCATGTTGACGAGGACATACAGGAATAGAAGTCCAGGCACACACACACAAACACACACATAGCCTACACACACACGCGCGCACGCGCACACACACACACACACACACACACACACACACACACACACACACACACACACACACACAAGCACACGCACACACACACGAACACACACACACACATACACACGCACACACACACAGAAACAAAACAAACACACACACATAAACACACAACACACACACACACACACACACACACACACACACACACACACACACACTTATCCTTTGGGGACTTCCAGTTTTGGTAGTTTGAGAGAGAGAGAGACTGGAGTTTCCAAAAGTCGCTATATTGATAAAAGTTTATGAACAGGCTACTGTGTACATACATACGGACCACGCACACATCACATCACACACACACACACACACACACACACACACACACACACACACACACACAAGCACGCACTGTGTGTTCACACACAGAACACCCACCCACAAACACACTCACTACATGTAGACTTCATGAGGGGAAACTGAAAGGATGGAACTAGGGAGGACAGACGACTACCCCCCATGACATCCATCACTCATGTTGACGAGGACTAGAAGTCCAGGCAGCAGGAACTTGACACTGAAAACGAAAGGTCCTCTGACCAGATATCTTCAAAAGGACCTTTCGTTTTCAGTATCAAGCCGATATCTTTTGAAGATCAGTTAGCGGAATCGAAGTAGCTTTTCTCCAAAAGATCTGAGAGAACGGGGGCTATAAAGTAACAGAGCGAAGACAGTGAAAAGCTGTTGTCTGGCTTTTTGACTCCCATGTTGCGGGGGTCAATACGACGCACTTAGGATCTGTTGTTCTGCGTCACCGCACTCTTCTCTCCGGACTGACTGTTGAAACGTTTAACTCACTCAGTACGGCCAGTCCTCTCTTCTCCTCTACACAGACCCCTCGGATGTCCAGTGGGTGTCTGAATGACCCAACCTTTAGCTTCCGTCGTCAGAATTGTGGTATTCTTTGTCAACATTCACCTCTTCAGTATAAGAGCCTTCCGCTTGCAATATTTTGATGATGGTAATTGGGGTGAAACGCTGTTAACGTCGTCTCTTTCGCCGTTCGTATGGAGAGAGTTAATCATTTTCCGCACTGTGTATATTGCCTTTTTTTTCTTCTTTTGTTTTTAACACCAGTCACTGAAAAGGTCTTTGAAAAAAGAGGTCCTGATTGGGTTTGAATGTGTATGAAGAAGATCAATTAGGAAGGTCAAAGATCTGAGGCGTTTTAAGAGATGTGGGAAGTGTTGACAGTGTCAAAACAATACAAAAATAAGTAAAGATTAAAAGGCTGAATAACTTTTTTTTTTTAATTCTTTTTCTTGTATACCTACATTGTGAAGATTAAAACGATTTTTGGTAGAAGCTATAAGCTGATCCAAGGCCAAGGCATTGTAATGTCAGACGATAGTCCGGTGGTTTGTGAGAGTACAAACATGCCCCTCCCCCCTTGCCTACCCTCCACCCGCCTCCACCCTCCTCACCTCCGCCCCGACCCCACCACACACACACACACACACCCACACACATCATGATCAGTCGATAGAAACACTGTCAGACAGTTGCTACAGATTTGATAGAATCATGCGTATTCCTGAGGATAGCTGATGATTTTCGGTTCATGTGTGAAAAGTCTCTCTCTCTCTCTCTCTCTCTCTCTCTCTCTCTCTCTCTCTCTCTCTCTCTCTCTGTCTGTCTGTCTGTCTGTCTCTCTCTCTCTCTCTCTCTCTCTCTCTCTCTCTCTCTCTCTCTCTCTCTCTTCGAGAATGCTTAAACTATAATATGGTCATTACTATTTGTGTACATACGTATGCGGAAACCGCCTACGTATTATAGAAAAAAAAAAGTAATCGATATTGTGAATATTATTCCCATTCCCATGTCATGATTCTATCACGTCAATGTTTTATTACAGTCAGATTCTTTCATTCCGTTTTCTCCCATGTGCAGTATAATTGTTGGCTGGTAAAGGAATTGCATCACAGCAGGCTTTGAGGGAGGGAGAGAGAGAGAGAGAGAGAGATTATATAACACAGAGACAGAGGGAGATACAGGAAAGTCTCCCTGTATTCCTTAACAGCCTGTGCTGTTAGAGTAATGGGTGATTGTGGAAAAAAGAAATAGAAGAAGAAGAAGAAGAAGAGAGGAGAGAGAGAGAGAGAGAGAGAGAGAGAGAGAGAGAGAGAGAGAGAGAGAGAGAGAGAGAGAGAGAGAGAGAGAGAGAGAATGAATGAATGAATAATTTTTATTTTCTGAGGGTAATAGATTAAGCATGCATGCTTTTTTTTCATCCAGCCCTCGAAAAAAAACAAAAAAAACATAAACAACAGCAAAACGAAAAAAGAAATAAAGAGGGAAAAGTGAAAAAGTAAGAGAAAAATCTCGGAAATACGAGAGAAAAAAAAAGATAGTTACACAGCTTGATGGAAAGAGACAGACAAAGATATACAGACAGACGTACAAATAGACAGGCAGGGAGAGCGACGAGAGAGAGAGAAAGAGAGAGAGAGGCGGGATTGTTCCTATATTATTTTGTTCATTTTACATAATTATATACGCTTAAAAAAATTTTTAAAAAGAAGAGAGAGAGAGAGAGAGAGAGAGAGAGAGAGAGAGAGAGAGAGAGAGAGAGAGAGAGAGAGAGAGAGAATGTGAATGCGAATGCGAATGCGTTTTTAATTGTATACAGGCCACAGGCATCATTACAGTTGCATTGGGGTTTGGTGGGGACGGGGACGAAGTAGTGGTAGCAATAATTATATTCACTGTACACTCCAATATACATAACAATACATCTTATCATACCGTCTAGTTTCATACTACAAAACAAATAGTCTTCAGAGTAGTTCATAATAATTTACAACATCCCGTTCACTGCTAGCAACTTGTTAACTTGTAATCGAAGCTAATGCACTACTTAATTTGTAACGTGTGTGTGTGTGTGTGTGTGTGTGTGTGTGTGTGTGTGTGTGTGTGTGTGTGAGAGAGAGAGAGAGAGAGAGAGAGAGAGAGAGAGAGAGAGAGAACGTCAAACATTGAGCTAATGGTTATGTTAATGTTTGTTTGCGAAACCAGAGTGGCGTTGGAAACACAGAAACAAGTGTGTCTATTGTCTCTGTTATTTTCTTCTTCTTCTTCTTCTTCTTCTTCTTTTTTTTTTTTTCCTTGATGTTTCTTTTGTCTGTATTTATTTTCTTGTTTTTTTTTTAATATTTTTCATACTCGGTAGTTTGTGGGCAAAAATGTCAGGAGGCATGATGGTCATGGAAATGGTGCCTCGGTTGGGGTTTTTTGTGATTTTTTTTTTTTTCTGGAACGTTTCTGATGTTGTCTTGAATGATGACGATGAGATGGATGCAGAAAGTGGGAAGGGGGCTGGGGGATGGGGGTTTGGATCTGTGTTGAGCTCAGGTGCATGACTCTTGGTCGCCGATTGATTTACTTATTTCACTAATTTCTTTCTTTCTTACTTCTTCTTCTTCTTCTTCTTCTTCTTCTTCTTAACAAAAACATCTTGTTATTGCCGAATCCTGGTTTACTCTGTCTGTCTGTCTGTCTGTCTGTCTCTCTCTCTCTCCCTCTCTCTCTTATCACCTTGTCACTTACTAAAAGAACACGCATCTGACATTGTCGTAACTTCCAAAGTAGAAACAAATTCCCTGACTTGAGAGAGAGAAGGAGGGATGGAGGGAGGGAGGGAGAGAGAGAGAGAGAGAGAGAGAGAGAGATTTGACTATTTCTTTTACTGCAAATATGTGGTGTGCGTGTGTGTGTGTGTGTGTGTGTGTGTGTGTGTGTACAGAGAAAGACAATGAGAGAGAGAGAGAGAGAGAGAGAGAGGCTAAAGGAATCTGTGACATAACTGTCGACAAGGTCAGTTTGCCCCAGCGGCGCAGCAGCAGCAGCAGCGGCAGCAGCAGAAGAAGTCAGCCGCCTCTAAAGCGACTTCCCTTCCCCCCCCCCCCCACCCCACCCCACCCCACCCCGCGTGTCTCCCACCCTACCCACCCACCCCTCCACCCACTCCACCCGCCTCCATCTCCCCCATTCTGCCCCCCCCCCCTCTCTCTCTTTCTCTCTTCTTTTTTACCCGTTCTTTTTATCATCTCCAGGCAGCCTACCCCATGTTGCAGCCTCCTGTATACCCAAACCCACCACTCTCTCTCCCTCCCTCCCTCCCTCCCTCACCAGCTCCTCTCTTTCTTTCCTACTTCCAACCTGGCCTAGCCTACTACCTTTTTTTTCCCCCTCAACCTGGCTTTTGGTAGGCCACGTTCCGTTCCAGATCACTTGTGTGATGGCCAACCATTCTTTTTTTTGGGGGGGGGGTGGGGGGGGTGGGGGGTGGGGGTGGAGATTATGCATCAGGGCTGGTCATCGATTCTTTTATTATCAGCTAGCTAGCAACGAATTGTGATGCTGGTTGGGGGTGGTGGGTACGTTGGTGTGTGTGTGGGGGGGGGGGGAAGTGCCGGGGGGGGGGGGGGTGTAGTAGTGTTGGCAGGGGGTGGTGGGGTGTCTGTGTGATGATACATTAAGGGATTGGAAGGGTGTGTGGGGGAGGGGTCGTGGTGGGGGAAGGAGGAGGAAGCAGCAGGCTAAAAACGGCGACTTTCACAAATGCACACAGCGCAAATTAGACATACTGCTCAGCTGCAGAGAAGGCGAACGTTTTGAGGTGAAGGGAACAGACACAGGCAATAATTATTGGACAACGGACTCAGACACAATCGCACGCACGCACGCATGCACGCACACACACACACACACACGCACGCGCACACGCACACACACACACACACACACACACACACACATGGAATGCACGCAGTCCCTCCCTCACCCACTACAACCCCACCGCAACCCCCACACACAGACGCCACCAGTCGATATGAACGAAAGCTCCTCCTCCATCCCGATAGAGCCACATGATCACAGACACACACACACACACACACACACACACACACACACACACACACACACACACATTCTTCAGTGCGCGCGCGCACGCAACCCACATGAGTCCCGAGTATGTGAATGCGCGTTCTTCGTAAGTTTTTTTGTTTTTTAAAAAAAAATTTATTATTACTATGTTTTTATTAACGAATCCTATCTTTGAAGTGCCCTGAACGGGCCTGGTACAAAACAGACTGGGGACGTATTCAAGAGACCGTCGTGCCTGCGGGTAACTGTGTACCTGCGGGGTAATAATCTGCCTGAGGCAAGGCAAACTGCCCGAGGGTTAGCAGCTGGTGGCAAAACGGGACGAGGGTTAGCAACTAGTGTCAAAATGGGCCTGTGACGTAACGCGCCTGTGACATAACGGACACGTCGTGTCTTTAAAGCCTGTGTGGTTTAGGGGGCCTGCAGCATTAGGGGCCCTGGGGTAATATGGACGTGTAGCTGAACGGGCCTGTGGCATGACGGACCTGTGGCAAAACGATGGGCATATGGCATGACGGGCCTGTGGCATAACGATGGGCATATGGCATGACGGACATGTGGCATGACGGGCATGTGGCATGGCGGACATATGACATGACGGACTGTAGCACTATGACGGGCATGTGGCATGACGGGCATGTGACATGACGGACATATGGCATGACGGACCTGTAGCACTATGACGGGCATATGGCACGACGGGCATGTGGCATGACGGACATATGGCATGACGGGCATGTGGCATGACGGACATATGGCATAACGGGCATGTGGCGTGACGGACCTTTGGCATGACGGACATTTGACATGACGGACACATGGCATGACGGAACTGTGGCAAAACGGACCTGTAGCATAACGAGCCTATAGAACACGACATACCTTTGGAATGACGGCCCTCCCTACCTGTGGCATAACGGAACTTCAGCATGACTGAGCTGTGACATAATAACGGACCTATGACGACACAATGGACCCTGTGGCAAAACGTATGCCACCACTACTACCTTCTTCCTCCGTCACCTCTAACCTCCACCCTTGACAAAGATGAGAGATAAGAGATGAGATAAGATAAGAATAACTTTCGAATTAAGAGAAATTACATCAGGTGCGGCAAAACAAGCGTAGACAATTACTCAACACAAAAATATAAACATGACTTATTCAAAAAGAATCATTAAAATATAAGACGTTGATATAAACTAATAATAAAATTTAAAAAATCAATGCATATATTCACTTGATTAAAATGTTGTGATTAATCATTATTGTAAACATATTGAAATTCACCAAGGCTAACATTGCATGTATTATATTAAGGATAAGAATAACTTTATCATTACATAGTAATTATCAGTATAAGTATATCGAAAGGCACGAACGTTGCACAGTTTCTGTTGCACATTTATCCTGCACATTTTCACACATATTTAAGTAAATGGGAACAGTGACAGGACATTGTATGACCATGTTACCCGGTCCGCCACTCAAACATAATGCCTTGTCACCTGTACTGAATTCGGCAGTCGCCGGGAAGTTTTGTTGACATAGGTTCCCGTTGGTTTTTATGGGATGTCAAGTTGCCACTGGCAGATAACTTAACTACGCAGGTGTATACATTCACTTACACGCACGCGCGCTTTCACACGTACACACACACACACACACACACACACAAGCGCAAACACACATGCACACATACACACACAAACAGACACCCACGCACGCATAAGCACACACACATGCGCGTGCGGGTACAAGTTGAATGTCAGTTGCAAAGCGTTTCTTTAGAAGATGTATTATCAAGTTTTTTTTTAAAATCTACAAACAAACAAACAAAAATAACCTTTTTATATATAGTTCTCTCAGAAAGTTAATTAAACACACAAGCATGGAAACGGTACGTTTTATTTCAAAAGGTCTGAGTCTGCTCAGAATAAACCTCCCTCAGGGTCGGTAAAAAAAAAATTTAAAAAAAAGAAAAAGAAAAAAAAAGATAATAAAGAAATCAAAAACCTTAACAGTAATTACATGCATCTATTATTAGAGGAGAAGGCAGTGCCAATGCATATTGGAGTTTGAAAATATCTGACGGAAAACATGTTTGTTTTGTTGTTGTTTTAACAATTTGGTGTGCAAACTGACTACAGTGTAAAACGAATGAAGAAAAAAACAGAAAAAAAAATCTGCTGCCGTTTGCAGAAAAAGACAGTTTGATTAACGCATCTGGGGGTAAAAAAAAAAAAAAAAAAAAAAGATTACGATTCCACGTGCCTGTGATTTTCATCCCCCCAGTGCCTGTGGTGAACAGATCGGCCACCCTGTCTTTTAACGGGTGCTGGGGAATGAGAGAACAGAGCACGGTTTGTTACGCGCTTTGCTGGTGGTCTGCTGCACTGCATAGGTCGATTTTTTAAAATTTATTTTATTTTATTTTATTTTTTAAACATTTCAAAATAACCCGACTGACAGGAACGAGGGCCTTGGGATATGGGGGTGGGCGGGTGGGAGGGAGGGTGGCGTGGTGATGGGGATGGGGAGGGGGTGCTGCCATTACTTAACCCTTTATGGGACAGAGAGGGGGACGTGGTGGGGTGGGGGTGGGAGGTGGGGGGCTGCTACCATTAGTTAACCCTTTATGGGACAGAGAGGTGGGGGTGGTGGGGTGAGGGTGGGTATGGGGGGGCTGCTACCATTAGTTAACCCTTTATGTGACAGAGAGGGGGGTGTGGTAGGATAGGTGTTGGGTAGAGGTGGGGGCTGCCATTAGTTAACCCTTTATGTGACAGGGGGACGTGGTGGGGTAAGTGTGGGTGGGTGGGGGGCTGCCATTAGTTAACCCTTTATGGGACAGAGAGGAGGACGTGGTGGGGTCGGGGTGGGGTTGGGGGGCTGTCATTAGTTAACCCTTTATAGGACAGAGAGGAGGACGTGGTGAGGTAGGGGTTGGGTGGGTGGTGGGGGATGGGGGGCTTTCATTAGTTAACCCTTTATGAGACAGAGAGGGGCATGAGATGAGATAGGGGAAGGGGCTGGGGGAGGGGCTGCCATCAGTTAACCCTTTATGAGACAGGGGGGACAAGATGAGATAGTTGGGGTGGGTGGGGGGCTGCCATTAGTTAACCTTTAATGGGACAGAAAGGGGGACGAGATGGGATAAGGGGGTGGGGGCCTCCATTAGTTCACCCTTTATGGGGCAGAGAGAGGCACGTGGTGGGATAGGAGAGGGGGTGGGGACCAGGGGAGGTAAGGAGAGACGAGTTGGGTGTGGGGGAAGCCGGAGGTGGTGGGGAGGAGGGTTAGGTTTATGGAAGGAGAGAGCGGGCCATGGAATATGGGAGAGAATGGGAGAGAGAGTTGTATGTGGGGAGGGAGAAAGAGAGAGACAGACAGACAGGGGGCTGGAAGGGAGGGGCGGGGGGGGGTGGGGGGGGGGCGATGGGGAGAAGGAAGGAAGGAGAGAGAAACAAATACGTCGAAACAGAGATAACGAAAAACAATGGAGATGGGTTCAATGACTTGTAATCGGTTGAAGAAAAAAAAAGAATACTATGCTTGTCTTCTTCGTCTTCTCCTCCTTCTGCGTTCGTGGGCTGCAGCTCCCACGTTCACTCGTATGTACGCGAGTGGGCTTTTACGTCTATGACCGTTTTTACCTCGCCATGTAGGCAGCCATACTCCGGTTTTGGGGATGTGCATGCTGGATATGTTCTTGTTTGCATAACCCACCGAACGCTAACTTAGATTACAGGATCTTTAGCGTGCGTATTTGATCTTCTGCTTGCGTATAAAATCGTAGGAGCTTCAGGCACTGGGAGGTCTGCACATTGTGTTGACCTGGGAGATCGGAAAAATCTCCACCCTTTACCCACTAGGCGCCGTCACCGAGATTCGAACCCGGGACCCTCAGATAGAAAGTCCAACGCTTTATAACCACTCGGCTATTGCGCCCGTCCTATGCCTGAGTGAAACGCGTCCATGTCCCGCTCCACCCTCTTTCCTTTTTTCCAGTGTAGCAGACTTGGCTGTGTATGCTGTCGTTCGTGTTTCATGACTGTTTTACAAACACAGGGAAGGAAGAAAAAGAAATTGGCGTTGATTGCTTATCAAAGCCAAAAAACTGAACTCCTTTGGCGATATGAATTGATAACGATATGCCACTCGTTGATTTCTGGTATAAAAATGAGAGGCAAAAAAAAAAAAAAAAAGTGACAGAAAAAAGGAAAAGGGTGTTTTCTGTTGAATTAGTTGGCATTTGTTTTGTTTTGTTTTTGTTATCAGTATCTTGGTTATTATCTATCAGATCTCTACCATTATATGTACGTACTGAACAAAAAATAAATAAAAACAGAAAACACATACAGACAACAGTAAAACCCCTACCTTATCCAAAGATTTTGATAAATGCCTTTGATTTTTTGCGTTTCAAGTGTCGAACAAAGTTAGGATCTATCTGGTCATGTTACCTTAAAATTTTCTTACAGATCTTTTCGGGTCAATTCATAGTAAGTAAGTAGGTGTTTGAAGAAAGAGCTTTGGAACTGAGAGCAGGGGGGTTGTAGCTTGCGTTGGTACTGGGGTACATTATACTGATGATGGTGATTCATATTTTGGGAGTGGGGATGGCGTAAGAAGGGTGATTTCAACTTCCTCGCAAGAGAAAACAACTCGAGCGCTTCCCGTCTCCAGCATCAATCACCTCTTCCTTCTCCGGAATTCCCATTTTTCATGGCTAGGACACACACCCTTCATGTGATTTTAGTGCCGATGGCGGACTCAGCAAAGCTTGAGAATGTCACCCGGGAAGCAAATGAAACTATGGACGCGTGATCAGTTCATCATTTAGTCCGCAATGTTTTGGGGATTTTTGTTTGTTGTTGTTGTTTTGTTTTAATTGCAACAAACACGTTTTTAGAAGAATTATCAGTCCGTGTCTGTAGTACTGACGATTTCGAGGTGGCGGACGAACGTTATGGTGGTGATGTTTTGTACTTCATTGCAATGTGTGATGTGCTTTGTTGCGTTGGGTTGGTTTGTGATATGAAGTGCCACGATTTCTGCAAGGTATCATAATTATTGTGGTGTGCAGTTTGATGCGGCATGTTAATTATTTTTTTTATATGAATATAATTATCAGCTGCATTCCCATGGAAGAGCACACATCCCTCTGCTTGCAAGACACCAAGACTTCATCTTTAGAATCATCAAAGGCAATCAAAGGCATATATAAGTAACGCGTTCGTCGTCGTAGAATAAGAGAACAGCCACGAAAGAACTTTTGAAACAGGAAGGGTGTGCGAGTTCAGTTTCAGTTTCAGTAGCTCAAGGAGGCGTCACTGCGTTCGAACAAATCCATATACGCCACACCACATCTGCCAAGCAGATGCCTGACCAGCGGCGTAACCCAACGCGCTTAGTCAGGCCTTGAGAAAAAAAAAGGTGAATAAATAATAGATAAGCTTACATAAATAAATAAATAATAATTATAATATAAAAAGGTAATAATAATAATAATAATAATAATAATGATAATAATAATAATAATAAATAAATAAATAAGACAACAATGATGATAAATAAGCAAATAAATGTAAAACATGAAGACACACATTCACACATACACCCACACATGCATAACAGATATGCACCAAACATGCAGTTTCACAGATATGAAAGCACAGTCAAATACATATAAACGTACATGAGCTCCAACACACACACACACACACACACACACACACCACACATTACCCTGCACCTCCTCTACCCCCCTCCTCCACACACTCATGGGTGTGCGAGCGGAATTCACAGTGGTGGGTTGTGCTGTACAAATTATTTTCAGCTTCGAACGTTGCATACATTTATTGACTGAAAATGGGGGCATACTCTGTCGGTGAAGTAGGCGGCTGATGGAGGGGGGGGGGGGGGGGAGGAAGGTGTGGAAAATATAATTGCCGTAATTACTATTTCTAGAGCCGCAGGCTGGAAATAGCAAAATGTCAGGTCATTGATTAACGGTTAATTACCAAGCACTAGGTTGGATGTGGTTGGGTGATTATTAATGGGAGACGCCTAAAGCGGATTGACTCGTTCGTTCTTAGTATTATTATAAAAAAAAAACGCACCATTATCACACTTGTGTCTTAAAGTTTTGCTTCTTTTCAGCTAAAATAACAGAATATATTTCGTTACATACCCACTTTGCCTGATCGGTTATGTACTTATCTATTTGTTTATCTATTTATTTATTTGTTTATGTATTTATTTAACTATTTATTTATTTATCTATCTATCTATCAATTTATTTATTCATTTATTCATTTCTGTGCACAATTTTTCCATAGGAAAAACAAATAAAACTGCACGCAGGAAAAAAAAAAAAAAAAAAAGGGTGGCGCTGTAGTGTAGCGACGCGCTCTCCCCGGGGAGAGCAGCCCGAATTTCACACAGAAAATTATGTTGTGATAAAAAGAAATACAAATACAAATACAATGTCTTAACCTTTCAATAAAACACTTTGCGTCAGTCACCCAGTCCTCATCTTATACACGGGTCTTCGTTTATACGGACTTAGTAGTGTAATGCATGTTACACATTGGGCGGAGACTACGAAATGTTTGACCAGTGTGTTTTCTTCTTCTTCTTCTTCTTCTTCTGCGTTCACTCGTATGCACACGAGTGGGCTTTTACGTGTATAACCGTTTTTTTTACCCCACCCCCCCACACCCCCTATGTAGGCAGCCATACTCCGTTTTCGGGGGAGTGCATGCTGGGTATGTTCTTGTTTCCATAACCCACCGAACGCTGACATGGATTACAGGATCTTTAACGTGCATATTTGATCTTCTGCTTGCATATACACACGAAGTGGGGTTCAGGCACTAGCAGGTCTGCACATATGTTGACATTGGAGATCGTAAAAATCTCCACCCTTTACCCGCCAGGCGCCGTCACCGTGATTCGAACCCGGGACCCTCAGATTGACAGTCCAGCGATTTAACCACTCGGCTATTGCGCCCGTCAGTGTGTTTTCAAATCATAGCAATCGAACGAGACAAAAAGCAGGAATGGGTCAGTATTGATGCACACACATCTTTTGCAAACTACAGCCTGACCACCAGAGTGGAACATAAAGAACGTGGGAATTTTTTTTTTTTCCTATGACAAACTTCGTCTTACACAACGCTATTTGACGTGAAAATGACCTCTCAGTTTTGAATCCGTTGGGGGTAGTTGCGCATTAAATCAGCACGGGGGAAATCCTAAAAGCTATGTTTATTGCTGGAATTTGAATGCGTGTCGACCGAAGTTGCGACCAAAACTATATCATCCCAGGAAAGCGATTGTTGAAGAGAGAAAGAGAGAGAGAGAGAGAGAGAGAGAGAGAGAGAGAGAGAGAGAGAGAGAGAGAGAGAGACAGAGACAGAGACAGAGAAAGAGGGAGTCAGACAGACAGACAAACACACACACACACACACACACACACACACACACACACACACACACACACACAGAGTTGTTTAAAAACCTCTTTGTTTTCAGGCGGCTCCATTAGGATCTAGAACCACGCGGAACACGGAAAGCAACATAGCACAACACACAGTTAATGGATACCCTGGTCTGAAGTAGGAAAGAAAAAAAAAAAACAAAAAAACATGCAAGTGAAGAGACACAGCAACAAGACTCCTTTAATTTCGTTCTCCTTCAAACCTCATCCTCCCCATTCGGCATGTCAGCTGAACGGAAGAAAGATTTGTTACAGAGCTAAAGAGAGATGAGCTGCTTCGAGGTATCATCATCACACTCTTTTCTTTTTTTTCTTCAAAAGATCGAATTGGAGACGTCCTGCTTTATTTTCTTCATCTTATCGCCTCCTTAAACAAAGCGGTCTAAGACACCCCTTTTCTTTCCTCTTTCCAACTACAAGAAGAATAATCCCCCTTCATTTTTTTTATGAGTGTGTTGGCGAAGAAAAGGGAGGTGATGACATCTGCTGCCGCCTCACTTCCTCTCTGCGGGCCGGAAGCTGTCCCATTCATCATAGGGGGCGCCCTCTGGCCAGTGGCCTTCTGGGTTGGACGATTGCCCCGGAAATGATTTATCTTCACGTGGGAGGTCGTTAGCGGAGGCTCTACCCATCCGATCAACCCTCTCAATTTATGTTATTGGACGGGGAATAGGATTGACTATTTTTTCTCGACTTCTTCCTTTTCTTTTCTTTTTTTTTTTCTAAATGTAATCTGGAGTTTTTATTTTTCACTCGTACATTTTTTGCGATTTTTTTTTCGTCTTTGCTTTTTCTTCTTTATAAACGCACAGTTAATATGTCACTGGTGGTCTCCATCCTCTTATATGGATGTGAGACATGGACACTGATGGCAGAAACAGAAAGAAGAATCCAAGCATTCGAAACCAAGTGCTTGAGGAGACTACTATACATCTCCTACAAGGAGCACAAGACCAATGACTATGTGCGGAACCTGGTCAGCAACCTTGTTGGGCCCCAAGAACCACTGCTGGCGACTGTCAAACGACGGAAGATGGCATGGTTTGGTCACGTCATACGACATAACACCCTCTCCAAAACCATCCTGCAAGGGACTGTAGAGGGAGGGCGCAGACGGGGGCGGCAGAAAAAAAGCTGGTCTGACAACGTCAAGGAATGGACCAAAATGACGATGCCAGATCTCCTCACGACAGCTGCCAACAGAACGGCGTGGCGAGCTATGACATCTTCCTCATGTCCCCCCAACGACCCCAGCGGTCGAGGGAATGAGTGAGTGAGTGATTGACGTAGAAGTTTCCTAACCATGTGAAACTAACTATTTTATCAACGTTAAAAATTGGTTTTCTTGTTGTTGAGACGAAATTAAAGTCCACTGTGTTGTTAAGGGTGATAACTGTGTACAGAGACAGTCATTCAAACTGAGAGTAATTATTATCATTATCAGAAAATCACCCTTTTAGGCAAATGCACCTCGTCTTAATAAATACTATATCGAAATAAACATTATTATTCTTCATTCACTCTGCATCCCCTAACCCTCCCTGTTTTTGTTTCAGACACGAGACTTTCAAATGTCTTTGATATAGTTGACCAGATACTCCTTACTCTTTAAGAACCAGTAAGACAGAAGTCGTCCATTCCTCAGCTGTCAGAATCCAGTTGACATTAAGATTTGAATATTATCTGTTCTTTGCCTTTCAGAGATGGCATTCCCTTATGTCTAGTCTCAAGGCCGGTGTTACTTTTAGCTTAATGAACTGACTTGTTATTTATTTTCACATTAACTCTCATATAGTAACTGTTAAACCAATCAGTGTTACGTGTCAACACTTGTTGAAGTGTCTGGAATGGATCAGATGTTCTCTTTCTGGTAAGAGTTGAACCGTATGCGAATGCTTGACAGTAAGCAAACTATGTGCTCATCATAGATAATGAATTTTTATTGAACAAAAATGTTGAAATATATGCACTGCTTAAAAAGTCGGGGTTGGGGTGGATGGGTATGATATTTCTCCCACTACATTCACATTTACCATAAACTCTTCTCTCCAAATTTTAACTAAAACTTCACCGTTTTAGAGTAGTGATGTAAGTGCCGTCTTGAGTCAGCATGGGTCAACTTGACCGTTCACATGGGTATGTGCGACTGTTATCCGTATTACAATGACCGCAGAGATCACCTTGTCGTTTGACCGTAACATTAAACCCCATGACCTACACCGCAGTCTTTTCCCACGATTAAGTCTGGCACCAACCGCACGATTTGTCGACTCCGCAAACCTATCGATCAATGGATGATCTATCGACGCAGTGATACATCGAGCCGCCCTCTTGAACAACTGAGAATGATGATGACTGAAGCAGATCGGCTTTGTGAGAAAATATGGAACACTGTCAACAGTGCCGACGGCACTCGAATAGCCGCGATCCCGCTGTCCAGTCCTTTGCAATGGAGATGGATGGATGTGTTCGACTGGCGTGGCGGGCTGTTTTCGGGATCGCTCCATCACTTGACGTGACAGAATTGCCGGTCACTGAGCCAGTCATAATTGCTGCGTCGAGAGCTGAGCTTAAACGGTTAGGACTCGGCGGCTTAAACTGGGGTCGCAGACTGGTTCCGGGTTTGTGTGGGGTCGAGGATTTGGGTTGGGTCGACGGTTTTAAGGTTAGGGTGGTTTTTTTTGGTGTGAATAGGGTTGGGAATAGTGGTTGAACGATCCTACTATCAGGCTTTGAACGCTTTTATTGACTTATGTTCTTTAACGTGCCGTGTTTAAGTAAGCTTATCGCCGCCTGTTCGTCATCTCATTGTAGAACCAGTAAGGCAGAAGTCATCCATTCTTCAACTGTCAGAATCCACATCTACAGAACGAATGCCGCGCGCACTGGCACTGATCATCTGCTATCTCCCCCACCCCCATTCTTTTTTCCCCTTATGCATACGCATATGCATATTTCAAGTAAGCGGATTCGTGTGTGCGTGCGTGCGTGT
>NC_134893.1:50805476-50812976 GCF_041734735.1 Babylonia areolata | reverse complement strand
TTGGAATGCGTAACAAGAGTTTTCTGCGTTTGCTGCACACATATTTTTGTAGACAATTTTGTTTTGCATTCCAAAATGACATTATTTTTTTTTTTACAACTGTTCACAAACGCCGAGGAACGTTTTGACAATGATCGCTTGATCGAAGCGAAACACTATTCTCGCTTGGTGATATAAATCTATAAACGATATCTATCAAATAGTGGTTATAACAGAATAAGTAAAAAAAAAAAAAAAAAAAAAAAAAAAAAAAAACAAAAAAAAAAAAACCACCAAAGAACAACATCATAAAAAAGCCCAGGTCGGTTTTCCGTTCTTCATATTATTTTTGTTTTCAGTTTCGTGATCAAAATAATCATGTAACTTCCCTGAAAGTATAGTTATTTAGATACGTTCCATATTCTGGTAATCAATCAAATTAAAAAAGGAAAGAAGACGATTTCTATGTTGGTTGTTTCAGTTCTGGGCCAGATTTCAAGAACGAACTTAGTAGAGCTGAGTTATCTTATCGTTAAGAATGTTCCTAACTCCAAGGTAAATTCCATATACTCGCATCTTTTAAATCTCGTCTCAAAACTCACCTTTTCCCTCGGCAATAAGTTCAATTGTGGCAGGTCCACTTCCTTTGCGTTGGCTGTGCTTGACTACGTGTGTATACATATGTATGTGTATATAACTAAATGCATGTATGTGAATGTGTATTGTGTGTGCGTGTGTTTATGTAAGTTTGTGCCTGTCTATGTGTGCGTATGTGTTAGGGTAGCTGTTAGATACACATATATGTTAAAATGTATGCATGCATTCTGTGTGTGTGTGTGTGTGTGTGTGTGTGTGTGTAGTCACATTTTGATGTGTGTATGTAACATTGATGTAATGTTTTAACAAAGCGTTTTTATAAAGCACCAAGAGCAGATTTCTGGATAGTGTGCAATATAAGTATCCATTATTATTATTATTATTATTATTATTATTATTCGGAACATTCTTAACGATAAGCAAACTTAGCTTTGCAAAGATTGCCTCATGCAAACCGGCCTAGGTCTCAGGCGTAAAAAGCTTCTTTTTTTTTCTTTCTTTCTTTTTTTTTTTTTTCAACTCCAGTCATTCTCGTAATTGGGACGTGGTGAAAGGGAAATTTCTTCAGCAATTATGATCATCCGCTAAACTTCCCTAACTGGAAAACGAGAAGGAGATAGGATTTCTCCCGTTATTATCGGCTCGTTGCTATGGTGGAAGCCTCAGGGAGTCGGCGTTCTCTCGATCTGTGCAATTTTGGGGTTTTTTTTTTTTTAGAATCTTTTTTCTTTTCTTTTGTTTTTATATTATTTTATTCTTTTTTCTTCTTCTTCTACAGCGTGCGTTTTGTCTCGTTTTTTTTTGGATCGATAGTCACTCTCCAATCAGTTCTTGTCAGATTCAGATCCGAGTTGGTTGTTTGTTTGTTTTTGTGTGTGTGTGTGTGTGTTGGTTTGGGTTTTTTTTTGTTTACTAAGTTTATCTCTTGAATAATTTCAAAGCCGAGTGAATTTTTTTTTTTTTTTTTTTTTTTTTTTTAGTAAAAAGCCTCGCAGCAGTATCAGTATCAGTAGCTCAGGGAGGCGTCACTGCGTTCGGTCATATCCATATACGCTACACCATATCTGCCAAGCAGATGCCTGACCAGCAGCGTAACCCAACGCGCTTAGTCAGGCCTTGAGGAGTGGAGGCTAGTCAGATTGTGAAACCGGGGACATCACTCAGGATGATGTTGATAATGAGGGCATGAAGGTTGAGGGATTACATGTACATCGAGATTGTGAATTGTTGTGTTTCGTTGCAGCGGAGAGCAGCTCGTCCCCTTCCACCACCCCATACCCACCAACCCGTTTCTTATCTCTTCCCCACCCACCCCTTCCCGGGGTCTCTGTGTTCAGAATATGGAAACATGTTGCTGTGTTTTCTTTAAAAAAAAAATAAAAAAATAAAAAAATAAATAAATAAAAATGCCGAGGAATGAAGTACAGATTATTTTGGAAATTAACAAACAATGAGGCCAGGAGATGAAATTATCAACAAATAGTATAGAGTAGTAACTCTCTCCATTCACAAGGTACACACACTTCAAGTCAGTACTGCTTACGCTACCGATTCAGCTAGCACACAGGTAAATAAAAGGTACATTGGAACAAACCCGGCCAAACACTTCCTCAAAAAAGGAAGCGCCGGGCCTCTCCTTATACCAATCATTTGAGATGTGTGCACACAGCAGCAAAGACAGAAGAAATGTGCAAACACAAATTAGCTTTTATTCAAGACTGGCATAGCCTCTTTAATCCTGAACAAGCCACACAGATCACATGGACAATACAGAACAAACACATGGTTGCCTCGGTGTGCTGGCTGAATCGGTAGCGTAATCAGCGCTGACTTGAAGTTGTGTACCTTGTGAATGGAGAGGATTACTACTCTTTACTATTTGTACAGATTATTTTGTCAGCACGCTCACAAAGCGAGTGTCAGCCGTCGCATTCCTGATTGCCAGCTAGCTAAAGAGAATCATTACCAAAAGCAAGGAGGAACTTTGCATAATTTTGCAGTGGTCTCTATTTTACCAGGAAAACGTTTCTGAAATACTAACGTGAGATATGATTGAAGGGAAATTTTAATAAGTTTAGACCAAATTGCATAATCAACGTGATCAGTTCATCTGTGAGTTTTCAACAGTCCATGATAATTGCTTCATATGTTTGGAAACACTACATTAAAAAAAAATAAAAATGATTGGCAGTCCGTCTCCGTGCTGCGGACAGCTCAGAGAGAGATGTCTGTATTACTGTTTAAGCATCGTGTTGTGCTGGGCTGGGTTGGTGTTGTGATATGAAGTGCAGTGGTGTGTGTGGTAAGGTTTTGTAATTGTTCCGGTGTGCAGTGCAGGTCGGCACGAAACTCCTTGTGAAAGCGAAGTTCCCGTGTGAAAATGACAGCTGCTGATCCACCAGAAGAACGTATACCCCTCCAAACGCATCCCGCGGTATTTGTTTTTCTTTTTAAAAGACATTGTCTATGTGTGTGTGAGAGAGAGAGAGAGAGAGAGAGAGAGAGAGTGTGTGTGTGTGTGTGTGTGTGTGTGTGTGTCAGTTCTAGGCAATCTGTCTTTTCTGTCGTGTGTCATATTTTCAAAACTGCCCCTTCCTGTCTCTGCGGCTGCCTTCACCTCTACACTCCATCTCGCTCACTACGATCGGCTTCGGATCCACTCTGTTCACGCATACCCAGATTCAAACACTCGACTGTTGGCCGCCGTTCTTTTCTCTGTCTCTGGACCTTGCAATTGGAATGAACTTCCTCTTTCGCTTCGTCAAGTCTCCACACTCAGCTCTTTCAAGTCTGGCCTTAAAACCCACCTCTTCCCAAAATAGCCTCCCTTGCCTGCCTCTTCCTTGTCTTTAGTTTCTACAGTTTTAGAGTTATGCATGCGTGTGAATGACTGGTGCGAAAGCGCTTTGATTTGTCTCTGCACAAGATTCAGCGCTATATAAATACCATTATTATTATTATTATATTTTGTATCAAGCAGGATGTCAAAACTCAAGAAAACTGAAACATTAAGAATGGTCAAGTCAATGGGTTTACCATTCTCGTCGCAGAGTATAGTGTTCTATCAAATTACAACATAGTGAGTGATAAGGTTCAATGGGAATGACATCGTATTATAAGCGATTATTCACGTGAGTTTTGCAGTCCTCTACCTTATTCCCTCCCCTCTCTCACCACTTCTGCTGTTTTTGTCCCTTATCCAGTTCATTAGCTGGCTGTGTATTCGCACATGTGGTATTTCTTCACGGCCATGGGATTGCCTGTTTTTTCCCTCCCCCTCAGGCCCAGTCAGGGGAAGAAATTACGGAACACAAAATTGACAATAAAGAACGAAATAGACACATGCGTTGTGAGCAGACTGTCAGCAGCATCATCCCTCCCCCTCCACACCCCCCTAATCCCCCCCCCCCCCCGACCCCCCCCCCCCCTCCCCCTCCGCCACCAGCACCACCACCCTCTTTAAAAAAAAAATTCTTCCTTTCTATTTCGCTTTTTTTTTTTCGTTTCGTTTCATTATCATTCGTTCCTTCTGGCTATTTCCTTTCACACAGGAAACAAAAAGAATACTGGATACAAGGAAGAAAAAAAAAACGAAAGCAAAGAAAACACTACATGCTTACAAAACACGCGCGCGCACGCAACAGATGCAGTCGATGCAGCAATTGTGTGTGTGTGTGTGTGCCTGAGAGAGAGAGAGAGAGAGAGAGAGAGAGAGAGAGAGAGAGAGAGAGAGAATGTGGAAGGGCCACAAGGTCTTTATCCCACTGTTTTTGTTTAAATCCTAAGAGCCGCTATGTTTTGAGGCGGCCTCGCTGAAACCACACGAAACACGAAAACAGCACAAAACAGAGTTAATGGAAACCTGGGGCTGAAGAACAAGAAGCTCAAGCCAGAGGGAAGACACTGGACAAGTCTCCTTGCTCTCTCTCTCTCTCTCTCTCTCTCTCTCTCTCTCTCTCTCTCTCTCTCGTTCTATCCCCCCCCCCCCCAACCCCCCCTCCCTCTCTCTCTCTCTCCCTCCCCCAGACTTCATCCCCCCTTACTCGGTATGTCAACAGAACGGAGGAAGGATTTGTGAGGTTGAAGACAGTGGAGCTGTTCCCAAGATGTCATCTCAATCTTTTCAAGACGACGAATTTGAGACGTCCCACTCGATTTCCATCATCCGATCCTTCCCAAACAAAGCTGCAGAAAGAACACAGAAATGAAGGAGAAAAAAAAAAGCAAAACTCACTTGAGGCCTTTAGAGGGCGGTTGAGAAGAAAAGGGGAGGTGATGGCATCTGCTCACGCCTCACTTCCTCTCTGCGGACCGGAAGCTGTCCCATTCATCATAGGGGGCGCCCTCTGGCCCGGGGTCTTGTGGTCTGGAAGATTGTCCCGGAAATGATTTATCTGCAAGTGGGAGGTCGTTAGCGGAGGCTCTGCCCCATCCGATCAGGCTGCAATTTATGTCATTGGAGAGCAGTGTGTTGTTTTTGTTTTTTGTTTTGTTTTTGTTGTTGTTGCTTTTCTTTCTTTTTTCTTTTTTTCTTTTTTTGCTCCATGTTTCTTTTACATGTTTTTTCCTCTCTCTCTCTCTGTGTCTCTGTGTATGTCGCTGTCTCTCTCTGTTTCTGTCTCCCTCTGTGTCTCTCTGTGTGTCTCTTTCTGTCTCTTCTGTCTCTGTCTGTCTGCTCCCTCTCTCTCCCTCTCCCTCTCTCTCTCTCTCTCTCTCTCTCTCTCTCTCTCTCTCTCTCTCTCTCTCTCTCAGAAAAAAATGGTGAAATTGGATCGATGTTGAGAAAGTTTCTTTTTGTGTGTGTGTGTTGAAAGTCAAGTTGTTAAGATCGACCGGCTCCAACATCGAATGTGTTCCTGATCATGTGCGCTCCGTATTTCAGCACAGCTGGTCTTGTTTTCGTTGTTTTCGTTAATCTCCGTACTTCGGTTGTATTGAGCTAACATCAGTCCCATTTGTGTGTTTGTTATGTTGATGATACATGAAACCAAAACAAATTCCTTTGTTAATTATTTGGCCGGTTGAAAAAAAAAAAAAAGATTCTGAATCAGTGTCTGAATTTCTGCGCGTCTGATTGTGATGCAAAACAGGCTAAAATCTCGCGTTCATCATGGCTATGATTATTTTCAAGTTTAGGTCGATATTGTCAAGGCTGGAAAAGTTACAGTAGACAGATTATACACACCAAAGCTGACCAGCGTCCACAGATCCCCGATCGTTAATAATGTCTTTCAATAAACAGTGGATTAATCATATGGTTCCTAGGTGGATCATAGTCAATGACATATCACGTTTCCTGCGACACTGTGCACACTGGGTCACAGTGACACAAACGGAGGTCGAAGGTTGTGATGAAATTAATTAGATCGCGGTGGTCGTGTAACAGGTCACTTTGACCGCAGAGCCACGTTGACGGTTCAAAGATCAAAGATCGGGGAAGGGCCTGATTTGGGTCGTCCTGACTTCGCAAGTCAGTCACCATAACTGAATGTGGATCGCCTGAACCTCTGTATGATAAGTCGCCGTGAACGACATTGTTCTGTCGTGACCCAACTTGTGTCACCTTCACCTTTGACCTGTGCAGTTGCCTGTTTGATCCGCTCTTTGACACCGTAACCGCCATGGTTACCTTGACCTTCAGTACTTGCCACCGTGACCCATCTTGTCTGTTGCTCAGGTGGAGCCAAACATTGACAGCGCCAGAATCCAATCATCATGGGACAGACAGTCCATCAGCACAGTGATGGTGACCCGACCCTTTGAGCTCCCCCAGAATATTGATGATCGAAGCAGATAGGGCTTCAAAGGGAAAAAAAATACGGAACAATGTCAACAGCACCGGCGGCACTCGAATAGCCGCGATCCCCTATCCAGTCCTTTGCAATGGAGATGGATGGATGTGTTCGATTGGCGTGGCAGGCTGTTTTCGGGATCGCTCCATCACTTGACGTGACAGAAATGCCGGTCACTGAGCCAGTCATAATTGCTGCGTCGAGAACTGAGCTTGAACGATTAATACTCAGCGCGGCTTCGGCTTATAGATGCGGATTGGGTTCAGGGTTTGTGTTGGGTAGAGGTTTTTTTTTTTTTGTTTTTTTTTTAAGGTTAAGGGGGTTATAACTATTGAAAAGTTTCAGGGTTTGTGTGTGTGTGAGTGTGTGTGTGTGTGTGTGTGTGTGTGTGTGTGTGTGTGTGTGTGTGTGTGTGTGCGACTGTTGCCGTCATGAAGAGATAGGCAGAGACAAAGAAGGATAAAGACAACAAAAAAAAAATACTTTCTGGCATGCACAACAAGTGCAAGTGTGTGGGGATGATCCTAAAGACCCGGAGTCCCCCCGCCACCCCCACGTGAAGTATATACTGAGGTGAGGTCATCACCGCGTGCTTCCTGTTATTCAACCACTGGATCACATGACGACGCAGTAGATGCTGCACGCACACAGTGACGCATTGATCGTAGCCCTGTGATCCAGGCCTGACTAAGCCCGTTGGGTCACGGTTACGCTGCTGGTCAGGCATCTGCTTGGCAGGTGTGGTGTAGCGTATATGGATTTGAGCGAAAGCAGTGACGCCACTCCTTGAGCTACTGATACTGATACTGTGATAACCCGATGACCTGTTTCTATGCTGTGGGCGGAGGGTATCATTCAAATATGGTATTCTTTTCTTCTTTCTTCTTCTTTTTCCCCCCTTTTCTTTTCCCCTTGCACAGGTTATATTATTTTCTTTTCAACATCGTTTCCATTACATTTTTACATAAAATTCCACACCAATAAAGCAGAATAACAATTGACACCACCTTAAGCGATAGAGGTGATGCATTTACATGTATAATATGGTGAGAGTTTTGCAAGGGTGTTTTCAGTTTGACAAACAAATACCTCTGACGAACAAGCAGGAACGAATGTAAAAAAAAAAAAATAA
>NC_134893.1:50792976-50795476 GCF_041734735.1 Babylonia areolata | reverse complement strand
AGAGAGAGAGAGAGAGAGAGAGATGACATGTTGCTTTTATTTTCCCAACGGAAGTGTTTCATCCTTTAGTTTATCGGCCATCCAGCCCAATTATCTATCTTGTCAATGCGGTATGGATGGTTATTCCATTACCGCCCAATCTGTTAGTCGCAGCCCTCTTTTATCCATCCCTTCGACAGGCGCAATAGCCGAGTGGTTTAATCGTTGGACTTTCAATCTGACGGTCCCGGGTTCGAATCTCGGTAACGGCGCCTGGTGGGTAAAGGGTGGAGATATTTTTTTGTGCTTGTGCCCGAACCCCCTTCGTGTATATACGCAAGCAGAAGATTAAATACACACGTTAAAGAGCCTGTAATCAATGTCAGCGTTCGGTGGATTATGGGAACAAGAACATACCAAGCACGCACACCCCCGAAACCGGAATATGGCTGCCTACATGACGGGGTAAAAAAAACGGTCATACAAACAAAAGCCCACTCGTGTACATACGAGTGAACGTGGGAGTTGCAGCCCACGAACGAAGAAGAAGATTCATTCCTTCAGCATCCGTGCAAGCACAAACTCCTCTCTTCAACACACGTTGACTCCCCACGCAACCCTTTTTTTCCCCTGTGTCAGAGCAATCCCTTTAAAAAAAAATATATATATATATATCTCCATTTTATGCGCCTTGACTTGATTGATTCACAGCGGTCACTTTTCAACGATCCAGTTTTCAAGACCTAACTACGTGGAGAGGAGCAAGCTCACATAAGGGAACGATTTTTAGACCTGTGTTTACGGCCTATCCATCACCTGCCTGCAGCATCAGTAGTCACCACTGAGACTTGGGCACTTGGAGTCAGTTACCACTGATGAGGAGTGAAAAGAAGAAAAAAAAGAAAACAAAAAGAATAATAACGACTCAGCTGGTAAACTGTGGGGGGGTTGAAGAGATGTGGAGTGGAACAGGGGTGAGGATGTTATGAAGGGGCACGTGGAATGGTGAGTTTGTTGTAAAAGTCTGCTGGCCTTTTCAGGAGCCACCAACGCCATCTCTTTTCCAGTCATTGCGAAAACCCAGGAGTCATGGACTGAAGAGAGAGAGAGAGAGAGAGAGGGAGGGAGGGAGAGAGAGAGAGAGAGAGAGAGAGAGAGAGAGAGAGAGAGAGAGAGAGAGAGAGAGAGAGAGAGAGACTTGAAGGAAGAGGGAAATAAACTTCTCACCTCTTTCGTCCAGGAATAGAAGTTGCAAAAGGTTTACGTTCTTAATGATAGTGATAACAATGGACATTTGTTGAGCGCTTTCCTCCCTTCAAGAGAGCTCAAAGCGCTTTACAATAAACATTACACACACACACACACACACACACACACACACACACACACACACACACACACACACACACACACACACACACACACACACACACACACACACAACGAGAGAGAGAGAGAGTTTGCATGTCTTGTAACTGAAAAGATATGGAAGGTCTATGGATAGGATCTTTTCAAAAAGTTGTGTTTCAGACCAGTTTTGAAAGACTGAAATGAGGGAGAAAGACGAAGATCGTGAAGTTAACTGTTTCACACATATGGAGCTGAATAAGAAAAGGAAGAATCACTGAAGGATCGGGTTTTAACACGGGGAGCAAGTAGCCGCCGTGAATCGGAAGATGATCTGAATGGTCGTGGGGGGTGTGTAGGTTTGAATGACTTCTCTCAAATATTGAGGAGCAGCACCCAAAATGGAGTTGAAGGTGAGAATTTCAACTTGGTACTGAATGCGGGCAGAAAATTAATTGGTAACCAGTGAAGGGAATGCAGAAGATGAGTGACATTGTCAGTCTTTTTGGTTCTAAAGATTAATCTTGCTGTTGCGTTTTGAACTTTCGGGAGTTTTTGTATTAAGTATCTAGGACAACCAAAGAGGAGCAAGTTACAGTAATCTTGTCTGGACAAGAAAAGAGAGCACACCAGAGTTTGAGTAGTAAGGAGATGTCCTGCTATGGTTTACAATACTGTTCACGCAACTTGTTAGTTGCACAGCCTCCTGCAAAAAAAAAAACCCATCAACGTCATGTGAGTGTGCCTGTTTAAAGCCGGAACCCAAGACTAGGGAGTTGAAGAGCCGATGAAACTTGAAGTATGAAAAGGGAGGAAAAAAAAACAACTTTTCAGCTGTTTCAATCAGAAGCTAAAATAGAAAATATGAGTGAAAAAAAAATTGTGTTGACATGGAAGACCATTTAAGTATGTTTTGATATGTGATGGCCAAAAAGAAATTTATCACTGTGCGTTTTTAGGTGTGTTTACGGCCATTTTCGAAAGGGTGTGTATTCTTTTGGCTGCACTCAACGCGTGGAATGAGAAGTCGTTCCCCGTTCCAAGGTAATTCAAATTCAAAATTCAGATTCAAAAACACTTTATTAATCCACATGAAAATTAACGTGTGCAATCACAGGCTCGTTGTAGACATCAACGTAAAAATGAACATATGTACCATACAATAATACACTAA
>NC_134893.1:50777976-50782976 GCF_041734735.1 Babylonia areolata | reverse complement strand
CCAAGCCAGCCAAACCAGCCAATAATGCGAAAGTGTCATTTCTCTGACGATCTCTCACGCATTAGCTGTACGAACGTAAAACGCTTCACACAAAGGCAACGCCCTGTTATAGACTAGCGTAAACCATCGAAAACCTGTCGTGTTTCCTCTTCTTTCATCGCGCTGACACCACGTAGTAAAGTCATAGTCCTGCTAGAAATACTGTTAAACCCCTTCACGCTCAGCTTCCACACCTCACACAAGCATGACAGCTCAGGAGACTAATCAGATAAACAACGGTCAAACTTACCAGGAATGAGGCTACTTAAAGGAACGACATTCCAAAGAGGAGAAATACCATAAGAAGTAGTTTTAGTAACTGACAGTAAGAAGTGCAGAGGTATGTTCTGCTAAGTGAGCAGCACTTTAGCGGGGGGAGGGGAGGGGGAGGGGGTGCGGGGTGGGGGGAGGGGGGGGGGTTGAATGTGTCTGGGGTTACTACGGTCGACGACGTTCTGAAGAGCAGAACAGTTCGAGAAACGATTAGTCGTGTTCGTAAACAACATTTCTCTCTCTCTCTCTCTCTCTCTCTCTCTCTCTCTCTCTCTCTCTCTCTCTCTCTCTCTCTCTCTCTCTCTCTCTCTCTCTCTCTCTCTCACACACACACACACACACACACACACACTCACACACACACACACACACACTCACTCACACACATATACACACACGCACACACACTCTCTCTCTCTCACTATGTTTTATATGAGAGCAATAGCCGAATGATTAAAGCGTTGGGCTTTCAAAATTCGAATTTCGTAACGGCGCCTGGTGGTTTGCAGACCTGATAGTGCCTGAGCCCCCTTCGTGTGTATACGCAAGCAGAAGATCAAATACGCACGTTAAAGATCCTGTAATCCATGTCAGCGTTCGTTTGGTTATGGAAACAAGAACATACCCAGCATGCACACCCCCGAAAACAGAGTATGGCTGTTTACATGGCGGGTTAAAAACGGTCATACACGTAAAAGCCCACTCGTGTACATACGAGTGAACGTGGGAGTTGCAGCCCACGAACGCACAAGAAGAAGAAGAAGAAGAAGATTCACAGAAACAAAACCGAAAGCAAAACCCTTGCTCCACAAAATGAATTATCATACTTCACATTTTAACTTCCCAGTCAAGCAGAGATAGCTTTAAGCAAGATCATAGCTGGTCACACTCGAGCTCGTAAACGTTGACGTCTGTGTGAATTCTCGTCGAGCAGACTGCGTGATCATTTCTGTTCATTGTTGTTAACCCTTTCACCGCCAGTCAATTTAGAGTATAAAATTCCCTTGTGGTATAAACACAGAAAAGATAGTGGCTAAGAATAGCTGGGGATTCCCCTTGCGATGTATAGAAAATATGGCCTGTCCTACCACTGAACATTAAGAGCAGTAGGTTCATGGATAACAGACCAATGAATGGTCACCTTTCAGTGACATGGGTCCTCTACCACGCCTGTGCATAAAATATGCGAGCTTGGCGGTGAAAGGGTTAAAATCCACTTTGTCCCTGTCTCATAGTGTGTTGTTGTGTGTTTGTGTGTGTGTGTGTGTGTGTGTGTGTGTGTGTGTGTGTGCGTGTGTGTGTGTGTGTGTGTGTGTGTGTGTGTGTGTGTGGCGGGGAGGGGGGCAGGGCTTTGGGGAGGGGATTAAATACAGATTGTGTTTCTCCCACTTCTGCTAAATCATGGCTAGGTGTGGGGAGGTTAGGGGAGGGGGAGGGGTGAGTAGGCTGACTGAGTTGGAAAGGCAACATCCCCAATAAACGACACTGCAGGGGGGTGGCGTGAACAGTTGTTTGAAAGATGGGAACCTTTGCTGCATTTGGTGGAGAGAAAAAAGCAGTGTGGAGGTGCCAGTTGTTGATTTCGTTGTTGTTGTTGTTGTTTTTAATGTCTTTTGTTTTCTCTTTATTTTTCTTAACTGTGCACTTTCGGTGTAATTGTCTCTGTCTCTGTCTGTCTCACTCACCGGAGTCTATGTCTGTCTGTCTTTCTATCAGTTTATCTATCTATTTATCTATATGTCTATCTATCTATCTATATACCTATATATCTATATGTATATATATATATATATATATATATCTATCTATCTAATCTGTCTGTCTCTCTGTCTGTCTATCTATCAATCTATCTATCTACCCATCTATCTGTCTGTTCCTGTCTGTCTGTATGTCTGTCTGTCTGTCTATCTATCTATCTACCTATCTATCTGTCTATTTCTGTCTGTCTGTGTGTCTGTATGTCTGCCTGTCTATCTCTGTTTCTGTATGTAGGTTTCGTGTCTATCTTCTTCACAATTTCACAACAGGTCAACATACAAATACACCAAGGTTTCCTTTTTTTTCAATAATATAACTCACATCACGCATTTGTGTACAATCAACCTTTAAAAAAATATAAATAAAATAAAACTTTGATTACTCTGACCACGATCCGCTGGGAAATATTGTGAAACGTATCAGAGATGTGAAAGCCCATACTGGCTCGAGAACATAAAACAGGCTCTGGAAGTCAAGCATACAAGTCTAGCTCTGTGCAGAGAAAGCAAACCGTTGACGCTCTTGTAATAATACACAGGGGCGTAAGTGGAAATTGCGCTAAGTCATGCAAGTCTTTTTCCAAACAGACATTAACCAGTTGAGAAAGCAACGAAAAACAAATGTTAACACTCCTCTGGTCATGGCGCACCCTTTACTTCTCTCTCCGTTTCTCGTGGGGAAAAGGAAAAAAAAAAAAAAAAAAAAAAAAAAAAAAAATATATATATATATATATATATATATATATATATATATATATATATATATATATATATATATATAGCGCGAGCGCGCGTGCACGCACTCACACGTAGTGAAAAATAAATCATTAAAGAAAATGATAAAGAAGTAATGTCCTTCCCGAGCCCGAAATATGTTCATCACTTTCAGCTTAAACTCTGCCATGTCACCTCAGGGGTTTATATATACTTCATCTGCGAGAGCGATTAAAAAAAAAAAGAGAGGGGGCGAGGGGCGGGAAGAAAACGAAAGAAAGAAAAAAAGGTGTAAGAAAGAAAACGTTTACAACGAAACGATAAAGAAAAGCAAACCAATCTCATGTGAAATTCAAGCTACAATACCCAAGAGGCATCGCTCACATCCTATGCAAGAACAGGTTCGAGTATGAACTAAACATAGTTTAGTTCGTGTCGTAAGTTTCAGAATATACTGTGTTGTGCACTCGCGTTGAGCTGATTGTAAACAGCGAGTGTGATGCAGGGCTGTTAGGGACGATGCAGTCATGTCTTTCCATGTGTGATGTGGGCTGGACAGCTTCAAAGCATGTAGCATCCAACATCTTATCCTCAGCTCCCCCACATAAAACTAAAAAGTTTTGAAGTTTAATATGTTGATGAGGCTTGAAACAACAGTAACACCAAGAATGACATATATAATTATATTCATTAATATGCGTGTGTGCACACTCACGTGCACGCGCTCTCACCCACCCACCCACCCACATATACGCGTGCGCGCGTTCAGAGCGCACGTGCATCCACAGTCCAGAATCATTTGCACAGCACCGAGTGTTGTTGGTGTGACCCTAAACACGGTATCTTTATCGTTCAACTGGACATATAACATTCTCATTGCAATTTCCAAATCGTCACAGACCACTAGAGACCAGGGTCCGTTTCGTAGACACTGAGTGATTAGATTGGTACCCAGTTTCCTTCTAATAAGATCATGTTGTTGGGGTTTTTTGTTGTTGCTTTTCTAAACAGCAAACTACTGCGGGACCAATCAATCCTTCAGCAGGCAATGTTTCGAGATGGTACATCCGGTGGGAAGACGTTCCTTCAGAAAAAAAACAACCACAGCCCTCTCCGTGAGTCTTGAAAAAAGACCGAGCTCTTTCTCTTCATTTCCTCAAATCTCGGCATTAAATGCCGAACTAGCTGCCAAATAAAAAAAAAAAGAAAGAAAGAGAAACAAATCGTCTTTCAGGAAATTGAATTGCTGTGTATCGCCAAAATAAATTCTCAAGACGGCGAGAGTTTCTAGACAAGACAGGGACAGGGTTACTCTCACATGTTATTAATGGAGGCACCATCAGAAGGTCTTTCATGTCAGATCATTCGAGAGGTTTCAGCGCGAGAGGACCCTAGCTTTAATGTAGCGGTCTACTAGTTTCCATTTCACCATATCCCCTTGCCTGCCTTTAAACATCGGATATAAAGGTTTCTGCTTTGTCTTTCCTCCTTGAAGAACTGTTGTAATGACTATAAGGCACCGTTATAGATAGAGAGGAGTGGGGGAATGGAGATTCTCTCTCTCTCTCTCTCTCTCTCTCTCTCTCTCTCTCTCTCTCTCTCTCTCTCTCTCTCTCTCTCTCTCTCTCTCTATTCTTCTTCTTCTTCTTCTTCTTCTTCTCTCTCCATATGTTCATTCTTCTAAGTGCTCATTGTTGATCTTGTCTCTGTTACATAAAAACCTCAGAATAATTATTGTTAGCGTGCTCTCCCGTAACGGGTCACGAGGCCCTTTCAGTACCTATTCATGAGTTCCTTCGTGAATTTCTCTGCACATTCCTCTCCCTCTCCTTTCCCATCTTTTTCCCCCTCTCTGTCTCTCTGTCTCTGTCAGTCTGTCTGTCTCTGTCTCTCTCTCTATCTTTCTGTCTTTTTTGTGTTTTTTTTCTGATTTTCCCTTTACGTCTCCACGAAGCTGCATCTCTCTCCGTTTACAACAGCCCTTAACTTGTTCCCAACGGACCCACAGGCAACTTCATCAAGATGTCCTTCCTTTCATCACCTGACGGGTACAAACCTCTATAAGATAGAACGAAGGGGGAAAAAAAAGAGGAATACCAAATCACTTTGATCCTATTGACCTGATACGCACTCCGCATCCCCCACTACACACACACACACACACACACACACACACACACACACACACACACACACACACACACACATACACACGC
>NC_134893.1:50770476-50772976 GCF_041734735.1 Babylonia areolata | reverse complement strand
CGAGAACAATAACAACACTGAGCGCATACATAACAGTTCCTAAAGCGTCTGTTTTCTCCACCGCTTCCTAAATCATGTCATTGTAGCGCCCAAGTCCAGGGTGACACCTGCCAAACTGGAGAGAGACATGACATGACATGATGATTTATCGTCAAAAGGATTTACAGCCATTTCGAGAGGGGGGTTGGGGGGGGGAGAGAGAGAGAGAGAGAGAGAGAGAGAGAGGGAGGGAGAGAGGTGGGGTGTGTGGGAAGAACAAAACTTTCTTTTTGGTAATTCAATTGCTCTGTATCCCCCCCCCCCCCACACACACACACACACCCACTCCCAACCAATAAATTTCAAGTGGCAAGTGTTGGTTGCCAGGGAAGATAACAAGGGGGCAACAACCTCTCCGGTTTAATTAAACACAGGACCGCCCGTCTCTCAGGTTGCCCTTTCATGTCGATTCGACCTGAGCTTTCAACCGGGAAGGAGGGACTCTGATTTTATTAATGAAGATAGGCCCCCCTCCACCCCCCCCCCCCCACCCCCCCACCCCTTACCCCCCCTCCCCCAAAAAAGAATTTACTACCGGCCCTATGCCATTGCATGCGTTCTAACATCGGAGATAGAGAGAGATTTCAGCATTGCCCTGTCCTGCTTTCACTCACTCACGCTGAGTCTCGCCCAGGTAGTATGATTCTCAACGTCATCATGTCATCACATACAGTTTCCATCTTATTTTCTCATCTTATTTGATCACTCGATCAAAAATGAATCCATTCATCACCTAAGGGTGTGAAGTGAGAGAGAGAGAGAGAGGGAGAGAGAGAGAGAGATGGGGTAGGGTAGGGAGGGAGAGAGAGAGAGAGATGCAAATGTAGATTTCTTTTTTCCTGGACCAAGGAGGAGAGAGAGAGAATCATGACGAACTTGAGAAAAAAAATCTACAACATTCTTGCTTTTTCTAAAGGTATTTTGCTGAACGACTTTATTTTGTTCAGTTTCTGATTGTTTTACTTGTTTAATTTATATAAGTGCACATACCACACACACACACACACACACACACACATACACGTGCACACACATGCACGCACGTACTTATGCACGCACGCATGCAAGCACACAGTTGTTTTGTTTTTCCAAAGATCGCACACACACACACACACACACACACACACACACACACACACACACACACATCCAACACACACACACACACACACACACACACACACACACACACACATCCAACACACACACACACGCATCCCACACACACTCTCTCCCCCCCTTCCTTTTTTTTCTCTTCGTTTGATATCACTTAAACGTGGGAAGTTAAATTGAAGACTACTACTTCTACACTCACCGGTAGATAGATACAGAGAGAGAGAGAGAGAGAGAGAGAGAGAGAGAGAGAGAGAGAGAGAGAGAGAGAGAGAGAAATGATTACATGTGTACACCTTCTTCTGTCATAAACATCATCATCTGTTTTGTTGTTGTTTTTGTTGGGGGTTTTTTGCATTTTTCCCCCATCATTTCTTTGTGAGATTTTTTGTCTTCTTTCTCATGGTCATATTCATTGTCGTCGTCATAATTGCCATCATTGTCTTCTTCTCCTTCTCCTCCTCCTCCTCCTCTTTCTTCTTCACCTTAAGCATCACCATCATCGACATCATCACCATCACCATCATCATCAACATCATCATATCCTCCTTCTTCGTCTTCTTCTTCTAATGTGTTTGGTTGCTGTGCAGAAATCGACCGGAAAGATATCGTAAATCTCGTTGCCATTATTGCCATTGTGCAGGAAGATCTCCTCTCGACATTGAAATGACGCTGGAACAGAACATGAAATAAGATAACATAAAATAACATGAAGGGATTGACAGTGATATGGGTTTGGAATGAAAATAAACTTAGTGAGTTCATGACAACGACACATGGCGCGTGACAGTGTCATGTCAGTAGGTGACTGGTGGTCTGAAGAATGAGAACTTCATCTACATGGTAAGGCCATTCCCCGAGTTCTCTTTTATTTTTTTTTTCTTTTCTCAGGCTTCCAAAACCACTAACCTAGCTGTTGCTGTTAACATCAACACTTGATGGAGAGAGTGTACATGCAAACTGAAAAAGACTATAATTTATTGGCAACTACCGTTGTTTTTGTTTTGTTTTGTTTTGTTTGTGTGTGTGTGTGTGTGTGTGTGTGTGTGTGTGTGTGTGTGTGTGTGTGTGTGTGTGTGTGTGTGTGTGTTGTTGTTGTTTTTTTTGTGTTTTTTTTTTGGGGGGTTGTCAAACAATATTTTTATACAAAAGTTTTCTGTGAACGGTAGGTGTCTTAGTTCACAGAGATTCCCTGATTTGGTGCCATTCTGCATCTGAAAAGAAAAAAAAAGTAATTCTGTCCAGGACCAACGAGGGCAGAAGAAATTCTGCATCACGCCTCTCCATGCCTCACGAGAACGACGCCCAGATAACTGGTACAAAAAATAAACGCCTTCTTTCAAATCCT
>NC_134893.1:50752976-50762976 GCF_041734735.1 Babylonia areolata | reverse complement strand
TCCCCGTCATACTGATACGGAGAAAACGCGGGAACCACAATTGAAAACAACCATGTTTTTTTTCCTCCCAATTTTATATACGTGGCCACAACCACAAATAATGCAGAAGCTAGTTTCCTATTGCTTGCATTTAATGCATATGTAGGAAAATGGCAACCATTTCATCGAAACAAAGTTAACGGCAGACCATTGATCAGGCGCAGGGGCTGTATGAGTTTTAACCCTTTCACCGCCAGTCAATTTAGAGTGGAAAATTCCCTTGTGCAATAAACACAGAGAATATGTTGTCTAATAACAGCTGGGGATTCCCCCTGTAATGTGTAGAAATAATGACTTATCCTACCACCGAACATAAAGAGCAGTAGGTTCATGGATAACAGACCCATGATCTGGTCAGCCTTCAGTGACATGGGTCCTCTACCTAGCTGCTGCATAAGTTTGGCATTGAAAGGGTTAAGCATGGGTCTGCACGTGCGTATACCGTGCTGAAATTATTAAATTTTATCCTGCAGCCTGGTACGCGGACAGAGAATACTGAAGCGCCCTGTCTTACAACACCACGGAGGGCAAGAAAGAAACTTCCTCAACGAAACCAACTGTCCCTTTTTGAAGTCCTGGACAGGAGGACCAAACAGCTTAGAAGCCACCTCCACGCGTAAGATCCGCCTGTTGCCATACCAGACGAACATGGGATTACTGGCGCTTTGTATTTCTTTTTTGACTGTCCCTTTATGGTACGGATTTCGACAGCCGTAAAGCATCACATCAAAGGGGGGCAGGAGGAAAGGATAACAAAACTTGCCATCTTCATTGGTCCTGTGGTTATATGTGCTGGATTACTTGGCGCAGTGGTCGTGACTTAGAGCCCTTCTCTGACAAACGATCACAGCCTATGGGCTTTTGTGGTCTGCTTGCACAGAGGATGAAAGCTTGGTGGGTGGGGGTGGGGGGTGGGGGGGGGGGAAGATGGGGTGTTTTGGGACACGTAACTTCTTCAAGTGGGTTACAAAAACTTTGTCTGGACTGTGCACAAGACATTACAGTATAGGTCTCTCTCACTCTGTCTCTGTATGTTGGTCTGTCTGTCTGTATGTATGTATGTCTCTTTCCTTCTCAATCCCTCGCTGTCTTGCTCACTGTATCTGTCTGTCTGTCTGTCTGTCTCTGACACTCTGTCTCTCTGTCCCTCTCTCTCTCTCTCTCTCTCTCTCTCTCTCTCTCTCTCTCATAATCTCTCTTTCTCTCTCTCTTGTGTATATGTAAATTTGACACGTATATTATGTAATGAGGCATGACAGAAGCTTAAAACAAAATTTCTTGCGATGTAATTTCCAGTCGAGGTATTGGAAATCTCAAAATTGTATTTAGGGGGAATGAATTCCAGAGTGGAATTTTCCCTTTTTTTTTATAACTTTTCGTAAACTACAGCGGCATCGGCGAGAGAGTTCACAGAAGTTCAGTGATTTTCTGCCAGTCTGCAATGGTGTAAATAATAATTCTGGCCCCCAAAGAAATGACACATCACGTCTCACAAGAACGCTCAGAGCCATTATTTTATTTTATTTTTTAAGTCGGAAAAGGAAATGTCTCTGTTTTTATCCGCTGTCAGCAGCACCAGACTGGAAGCTACAGCAGTTTTTACTTCTGATGGCCGACCGCTAGGTGTAGTGGCCTAGTGGTAACGCATCGGCCGAGAAAGCGAGAGGATTTTGGGCTGCACAGGTTCGAATCCCACGTAGGGTAGATAAAATTCTCCTTTCTCCACTAGACCTTGAGTGGTGGTGTGGATTTTAGTCATTCGGATGAGACGATGAATCGCGTAAGAGACCCGTGTCCCTGGCAACATTTTGTTGAAACATTCACTTTAATAGTATAACAAATATACTTGAAGGAAGAAAACATAAATCAAAATGAGTGGCGCTGCAGCCAGGGACATAGGTTGTGACAAAAGTGTAGTACAGTACAGTACAATACAATACAATACATGTGGTGAGTTACTCAAATGGGCAGTTTTTATCATACCCATGCACGGAACGCATCGCGACTGCTGTAACAACCAATATTCACACACACACACACACACACACACACACACACACACACACACACACACGCACGCACGCACGCACAAAATGTGTTGGTTGCACACACAGTTCAACATGCATGGGTTCATGTACAGTTTGTGTACATTCATGTATCATCAGTATCTCGTTTTGCAGGTTTTTTTTTTTTTTTTTTTTTTTTTTTTAAGGTCTTAAAGCCTTTCGTGGTTCTCGTGGTGATTTTGGAATTCTTAGCATGATTGTATGCCCGTGTCTAACCACCAGTCCCCACCATACAGCTTCAGCGCCCACCCCCTCTCTCATTCTTTCACAATTTTCTGCTCTCTCTCTCTCTCTCTCTCTCTCTCTCTCTCTCTCTCTCTCTCTCTCTGTGTCTGTCAGGTTATGTACATGCTTTCATTTAAGCGCTTTATTTTCACATGTAATTGTGTGTGTGTGTTCGTTTTGTGTGTGCGTGTGTGTGTGTGTGGGGGGGGGGGGGGGGTGCGCGCGTGCGTGTGTGTGTTGCCCTTGGTTTGTTCTTTTCTTCTCAACTTTTCTTTCTTTGCCCTTGAGGGTTGGATGTAAAGAAGCAATAGTGCTCACTCCACTACCCTCTTGAAATAAAAATTCGTTTCGTTTCGTGTCGTTTCGTCCCCCCCCCACTCCGCTCCCCCCCCCTCTCTCTCTCTCTCTTTCTTTCTTTCTCCTCCTCCTCCTCTCTCTCTCCCCCTTCATGTATGCGTGTGTTATTTGTAATAGATGTAGATTTGCAGGGACAGATTTGAAGAATAGCCTATGCCTAAAATCTTAATCCTTGAAAAAAAACGTTTTGAGTTTTGAGTTCTGAGTTCTCTCTGTGTCTGTCTGTCTGTCTGTCTGTCTGTCTCTCTCACCTCTTTCTGCCCCCCCCCCTCTCTCTCTCTCTCTCTCTTTATCCCCTCTCTCTCCTTTATATTTGGGTGCGTTATGCGTACTTAATGGGGAATAAAGTGAAGAAAAAGTAACATTGGAAAGAGACGGAGAGTGTTGAGTAGCCTTTGACGTAACTAGACTCGTTTCAATCCATTCAAAGGAGAAAAGAGAAAGAAAAGAAAAGAAAAAAAAAGAAAACTAGAGAAAAAGGGAAAGGTAATGGAAGAGAAAAAGAAGAAGAAAAAATCCCAACGCGCGCACACACACACACACACACACACAAGTAGAAAAAAAAAGTGGCAACCACAATCATGTAACCAAAGTTCACTTCACACGTGTTGATGCATTGGGATGGTAAGATATGGAGAAGAAAAAAAATCATCTCCATCTGTCCAGCGCCATCATCTTTTTCTTCCTACAAGAAGGAAACGAGTGATCAAAATGCGGCCAACATGTAGGATTGACTGAATAATGTGCAAGGCGATTTTCCTTCACATACGAAACTTCGAGTTGGCGCATACGATGAGCAGACTTATATCGAATTAGAAATATGGTTGCAGACGACCTTTTGCTTTAATGTAAATGCATGTTTGTGTTATTTCTCCATCACTGCTGGGTTTCCGAAAGAAAAAAAAAAGAAAAAAAAGAAACGTGTGTAAATGAGTTGGTTTGAACAAGTTGGAAGAACCAGCCCAAAGGCAGGAGGTTGGTTTTATTGGAGGGCTGTTGTCAATACTATTTTGATTTGCTAATGAAGCTGCTGTTTCGTTAGTGTGAAGAGGAGACATGTATTATAAGAATCTCAATGATGTTGTATGTACATGTGTAATCCTCCATAATATTTTCATGGCAGCGGTACAAAAATATACATCTTATTACCATGTAGTTGAATACCAGGCATTGGTTGTATTGTCATCGAGGTTCTAAATCATAGGACAACGCATCATTTTTTTTGTCAATACTCACATATATAAAAACGTTTCGAACAGTACACAGAACTCTGCTGTTCTAATGAAACCCCCACCCCCCCCCCCCCCACCCCCCCATTATACACACGTATGGGTGTTACAGAGCACATCGAGTATTTCTACGATAGCAGTGAAGTAATAGTAATAACAACGGGAACGTCCGAAGAAGAATGTAGCCAAGGGAGTTTAGCATTCATCCGAGCAAACACACACACACACACACACGCACGCACGCACGCACGCACTTTAGAGACAGGCCGACAGACACACTGAGACAGAGAAAGATAGGGTTTACTGTTCAGGGGAGATTGATATGTCTGTGAACTGAACTGGTTCCATTTCACTTTCACTCAGGAAGACAGCCACAAACAATGGCGTGCAAAGAACTAAACGGATCTTCGCGTGACGTTGAAGTTGGACGGAACTCACAGACCCCCCGTGGTTTCCATGGTTTCAATTTGCTGAAAGCGTCAGCTCAACAAGTGTTGATTTCCCGCAGTCCAAATTGTTTTACAACTTTTAATCACTCTATCACTCTATCTTCAACGATTAAAAACCGAAAATAAATGGGGTTAAAGTAGGTACAAAAAGCTCCATCTTTATTTTCTAAAAAAAAAAAAAAAAAAGTTTTAAGGGTGTATTTATTCAGTCGATTTAACTTAAAATTGGGGCATCAGTTCAAATCGAAAGAATATCGCTACAACACTATCAAAGATTGACAAGACATAGTCTTGATTTTTACGATGACATTATGTTGCATGATTTTAAATAATAGGAGTTGTGTCCATTCACATAACCATGTCTTATCATTTTGACATCATGTTTCAGCTATTTACAGAATAAAGTACAAGATCAGCACTCTATGTATAAATGTATTCACAAATCAGCCCCTTCCTATCTCTTTGGCTGCCTTCACCTCTACACTCCATCTCGCTCACTACGATCAGCTTCGGATCCACTCTGTTTACGTATACCCAGATTTTAAACTCTCGACTGTTGGCCGCCGTTCTTTCTCTCTCTCTGGATCTTGCAGTTGGAATGAACTTCCTCTTTCGCTTCGTCAAGTCTCCACACTCAGCTCTTTCAAGTCTGGCCTTAAAACCCACCTCTTCCCAAAATAGCCTCCCTTCCCTGCCTCTTCCTTGTCTTCAGTTTCTCCAGTTTTAGAGTTATGCATGCGTGTGAATTACTGGTGCGAAAGCGCTTTGATTTGTCTATGCACAAGATTCAGCGCTATACAAATACCATTATTATTATTATTATTATTATTAGCTAGGGTTATTTAAAAAAAATCGTAAAAAAATAAGCATCTACTATTGCAATATATATTAGAAATAGTACAGCCATTTGTTTGTGCCACTTATGTGTCCAACCAGGCGAAAACGAGGGTCTTATTCTAGCCGGCCGAGATAAAACAGTCAGTAAAACAGTTACAAACCGTTTACCAGGTACGCGGATCGAATGTACTGAGTCGCCGCAGTGAACAATGTCAACACAATTCACTTAACGGATAATGCAACTACACCGCCGCTATCTGAGAGATTGTTGTCGTCTTCATTCACGCTTGTGCTACACTGCCAGGCATGTGGAGTGATGTTATCCCCCCCTCCTCCTCCTACTTCCCCTCCTCCTCCTCCTCCTCTTTCTTCTTCGTCTCTGAAAATGGTAAATCTAAGTCCTTAAGGGTCCGTTGTTGTTGTTTTTAACGCTGCCAACGGAAAATCGCCCAGACTTGCGTGTTTCAGCCCGCTAGATGCACCCGTGGACATTCTGACATGAAAGAAAACAAATTCACTCCATAGTGCTGTGGAGGAGGGGGAAGGGGATGGCTCCTCTCAGTTCGCTGTTATACATACCCTTGAGCCATCCAAGTGGAGAAAGAAAATAAAGTTCTGTCTCGCCCCCCCTCCCCCTCCCTCCCACCCTCCCTTCTCCGTGTGCGTCTCTCTCTCTCTGCCTCTCTCTCTCTCTCTACCTCTCTCTCTCTCTCTTCTGTCCGCACCCGTTCCCTCCTCGCCCCAGTAATGGAATTGCTTGCTGTCGATCCTAAATACATTTCAAGTGGACCAAAACAGAATCGGGACAGGAATAGACCGTGCGCCGTGCCACACCATGCCGTGCAGCGTCGTGGTTGGGTAAAAGAAAATCACTAAGAACTGCCATTGTGGTCCACTGCCTCCAGTGTGAACTGGAGTTCCGTCATTATTGTAGGAAAAGTTTTTCACCATTTCTGCACCCCATGTGGTGAGTCTGATTAACAGTTTGCAGTGCTCCACGATTTGAAGGGTTCAGAGTGAGAGATGTATTGTCTTGATGCAAAAAGCGAACGCTCAAAATATATAAGCAACTGAAAGAAAAAAACTCTTGAGTGTGGAAAACTGCCTCACAGCTTTAAGACAGTGTGTTGAACATGCACAAGCAGCTCGCTCGGTGACTATGATTCGTTAGTTCAAACAAATTTTGTTGACAGTGGATTTTTTTTTTCTGACGGAAGCTTACATTTAAGTTGCAGTGAACTTTTTTTTTTTAGAATTAAGCAGTCGTCTGCAAGAAGGGCATTGTGAATTTTAGCACACGCTTACATCCAAACAAACCCTGTTATTGGTAGTTCAGGGACCTGTCTCTCCTCAAAGACACACACACACACACACACACCTACACACACCTACACGAGGGTGCAAATATTAACCAGGATGTTTATTCCCATGTCGGGATCGTATGCAAAATATTGCTTTAACACGTTCTACTAGAGCAAGTTCATGTTCAGTTCATGATAAAACCGGAAGTGAAGAAAACACCTATAACAAGAAAAAAAAAAAACAAGAACAAAATTATCCGTTACTCCACTACAGTACAGCTTACATCTTGGTTATCAAAATATGTTATGAGGCTTTCTCTCGAACACGCTCATGCTCTTGTTCTTCACTTTTGTTCCTTTCTCTTCTGTTTATTCTTTCCTTCCCCCCTTCCTTCCTTCCTCTTTTTTCTTCTTTTCTTTCTTCGTGGTCTACTTTCATCGTCCCATTATTTTTTCTTTCCATTTTTCATCTGTTTTCTTTCTTTCTTTGCGTTAACTTTTTTCTCAAATTCGTGAGGCGCAGGAAGGGGGTGAATGTAGAAACAAAAAGAATTCTAAGGTCACATATTGTTAAAAAAACACTGAACAAAATTATTATTCCCCTTGACATTAACACAGAACGAGGAAGCCATAGCATTACTGTATTGATACATACGGAGCAGAAATCAACATGTCACCTTTCTGTCAAGAAAATGTGACAAGAATACATGCATGTCTGTCATTTAAATATATATATATATATATATATATATATATATATATATATATATATATTCTCAGTAGGAAGAGGACGCTAATTAGTGGGTCACAAAATTTCTCTGCTGGTTTTTAGATGGCTCAGTTAGTGGTGAATAGTCCTAACCAGACGACACTCCAACAGTTATCAAACTCGTTTTAAGCGATGTTGATCAAGTGTCCCGGTTATGAACTGTATGACCCATCTGTCAATACTGACAAGGTTGTTTCGGAAAGATTTGGACTTGGTTTCACTTATATGTACAATTAAAGTACAAGATCAGCACTCTATGCTACAAATGTATTCACAAATCAGCCCCTTCCTATCTCTGTGGCTGCCTTCACCTCTACACTCCATCTCGCTCACTACGATCAGCTTCGGATTCACTCCACGTACGCATACCCAGATTCAAACTCTCGACTATTGGCCGCCGTTCTTTCTCTGTCTCTGGACCTTGCAATTGGAATGAACTTCCTCTTTCGCTTCGTCAAGTCTCCACACTCAGCTCTTTCAAGTCTGGCCTTAAAACCTACCTCTTCCCAAAATAGCCTCCCTTCCTTGCCTCTTCCTTGTCTTTAGTTTCTCCAGTTTTAGAGATATGCGTGCGTGAGAATGACTGGTGCGAAAGCGCTTAGATTTGTCTATGCACAAGATTCAGCGCTATATAAGTACCATTATTATTAATGGGATATAGGTTGCCATAATTTGTTAACCGTATTGTGTATACCCAGAAATCATTCATCCCTGCTGCTTCTTCTTTGTTCCTTCCTTTCTCTCTGTCTCTCTTCCTTTCTCACTGTTTCTCTGTCAGTCTTCTTCTTCTTTCTTTCTTCTGTAACTTGACGAAAGTGCACAAACATGACAAGGGGATGGAGGAAGGGAGGGTGGACACCCCTCAAACCCTCTTCCTACAAAAAAGATTCGTTTCTTTGAAACGATACATCTGATTGAAACGAAACTGAATCGCTAACACATCGGCAGTACATGTGACATTTCTGCCCGAAGCTCCGAATACGTCATACGCACAAATAGAAGAGAGAGAGACAGAGACAGAGACAGACAGACAGAGACAGAGAGAGACAGAGAGAGAGAATCAGATCTAAGAAAAGTTTAATGTACATCCTTGGGCCATAATACAATGAGAAAGGGTGGGTGGGTGAAGGTGACATTGGATAATATTGTGTTAAGAGAGAGAGAGCGAGCGAATGAGAGAGAGGGAGACAGAGACACAGAGACATAGAGACAGAGACACAGAGACATAGAGACAGAGACACAGAAAGAGCATAAACCATGCTGAAGTGGTTCGTTTGGTAGCCTCAACCTGAACTCCTATCCTGTCACAGGATCTCCAGACCGAAAAAAAAAAGGTAAGACGCATCACCAGCAAGTCTATTATTGTAAGCAGCAGACTGGAAGCCACCACTGCTATTCCGCTTATATCCGTCGGGTGCCCAAGACGGGCTAGAACTGCTGGGGCGGTGGTTTTTTTTTTTTTTTTTGTTTTTCTTTTTTTTTCCAGACTGTCCATTTCTGGCGCAGATTTCGACTGCCGTAAAGCATCACATCAAAAGGATACGGGTGAAGAAAGAAAACAACACTTGACATCTTCATCGATTTTTTCCCCGTCCCTCCTATACTTCTGTGTGGTCTCATCGGCTTGGTAGTCACGAACAATGAGAGAGAGAGAGTGAGGGGTGTGGTGAAGTGTGGTGTGTGGAGTTGGGAGGTTGGATGGGTAAAAAAAAAAGAAAAAAAGATGAACTACCAATGGGTCCCAATCTATGACTTCATTTCGTCCATTTCCATGCAGGACGACGTCTCCTGAGCTTGGGGGTTGTTGTGATGGGGTGTTTGGAGGCACATGTCTTATGAAAATGGGTAACATAATTTTCTCCGGGGCGGAGTTTGGGGCTGGGGGGAGGGGCGGATTGGGAGGTTTTATTGAACCTGCCACTTTGTGTCCAGAAAATGTTCAAAGTATAAAGTATGCATATCTGTCTGCTGAGGCAGGAGTTCACCACACTCTTTTTTTTTTCTCTCTCTCATTTGCATGTAAAAGTTTATTATTCTTTAGATACCAAACACCAATGGTTTACAAAACTCGTTCTTCCGCCAGAGTCATAGACTGTATGAGTAATAACAATGATGGTATTTATATAGCGCTGAATCTTGTGCAGAGACAAATCTAAGCGCTTCCATCACCAGTCATTCACATGCATGCATAACTCTAAAACTGAAGAATCTGAAGACAAGGAAGAGGGAAGAGGTAGGGGAGGGAAGCTGTCTTGTGAAGAGGTGGGTTGTAAGGCCAGACTTGAAACAGCTGAGTGCTGGGACCTGACGAAGCGAAAGAGGAATTTCATTCCAAATACAAGGTCCAGAGACAGAGACAGAACGGCGTCCAACAGTGGAGTGTGTGAATCTGGGTATGAGTGGATCCGAAGACCATCATAGAGAGCGAGATGGAGTGTAGAAGTGAAGGCAGCCACAAAGATAGGAATGAGTGATCCACTCACGTTGATAGTGATTTTATGTCAAGGTTTGGACTTGATCGAATGGAAGCTAAAATAATCGGTCATTGATGGTCAAAATCTATTTTGTGTGATTTTCCCATGAACATCATTCGGGGCATTCTCACTATAGTTCAGAGGGACGAAAATGAACAACACACATAAACGGACAGGGTGGTGGTGGTGGTGGGTGAGGAGTGTAGAAGGTGTGTAAGGGAGGGGAAGGGAGGGGAAGGGATGGTGGGGGGGTT
>NC_134893.1:50730476-50745476 GCF_041734735.1 Babylonia areolata | reverse complement strand
TCATGCTTGATTTCAGATCGCGAAGCTGATGATGATTTATTTCAGGTTGCAAATGTGAGGTCACTATGCTCAAGGCTGACTTCAGACCGCTGTGGTCATGGCAGTTTTCAGGTTGCTATGGTTATGATTGACTTTAGATGGCTACAGTCAGGATTATGTTCGGGTCCGTCGGTATAGTGATAATTGGCATCAGTTTGTTAATAGTATGACCGACGTAATATCGCTACGGTAATGATTCATGTAGGAATTCTATAATGATGATGATCCATTTCAACTTCCTAGGGTGTTGATTTGTCTTCAGATCGTTCTGTTTATGATTTATTTCGGATCTCTGTGGTGATGTTAACGCTGATGATGATGATGATGATGATGATGATGATGATGACGATGATGATGATGAATGTGAGATCGATATGGCGATGGTTGATTTTAGGATGATTCTCATCCCTTTTCACTATGAACTAAAACGACTATTAGTGAGTGAGTGAGATTTGATAGTTTCAGAATTTGTTGGTTGTATTTTTGATTGTGTACTATTTACGATTGTTTGCTATGACTTGTGTGTGTGCTTGCGCGTGTGCTTGTGTGTAGTGTGTGTGTGTGGGGGGGGGGTGGATGGGGGGGATGAGGGGAGGGCAGATGAATAATTTCTAATAATGTTTGGTATCTTGTGTTCAATTTTTACATATGTGTTCTATTTGTAAACGCCTAGGGCTTATGTTCAAGATTAGGTGTAAATGCTAATAATAATAATAATAATGATAATGATAATGTTAGTGATAATAATAATAAAATATTATTATTGTTATCACCATCATTACTGCTGCTACTACTACTGCTACTACTTATTAGTGGTAGTAGTAGTAGGAGGAGGAGGAGGAGTAAGAGTAGGAGTGTTGTTATTATTATTAATTGATCATCATCATCATCATCATCATCATCATTATTATTATTATTATTATTATTATTATTATTATTATTATTACTATTACTATTATTATTATTACTATTAATTGATTATCACCATCTTCATCATCATCATCATTATTATCATCATCATCATCATCATCATTAGTATTAATTGATTATCATCACCATCATCATCATCATCATCATCATCATGAATGTTTATATTGCAACGGTGATGATGATACATTTTCAGACCGCCTGTCAAGTTCCTACACAGTAAAGGACGGGCCCTACGTCAACAAGGCTCGCACTCTCTTCCGCTCCTGTCTCTTCCGGCCCCATTCTGTGGATGAACGCACGCGGAATATAGGTAAGACGCACTGCAAAAGAAACGCACCTGCGGGCTGTAGCTAGGTAAGACGCTCTGCCCAACGCTTGCAGGCTTTTAATTAGGTGAAACGCAGTACCAAGCGCACGCAGGGTTACAACACAGTTATTAAATGAAGACGCGCCGTTGAACGCGCAAGAAAGTATAAGTAAGTTGAACTGTCAAACTCACCAAAAGTTGAAAATGCATAATATTAATGTATTTATATTCGTATTTGCATTTCTTTTTATCACAACAGATTTCTCTGTGTGAAATTTGGGCTGCTCCCCCCAAGGGGAGCGCGTCGCTACACTACAGCGCCATCCATTTTTTTTTTTTTTTTTTTTCCTGCGTGCAGTTTTATTTGTTTTTCCTATCGAAGTAGATTTTTCTACAGGATTTTGCCAGGAACAACCCTTTTGTTGCCGTGGATTCTTTTACGTGCGCTAAGTGCATGCTGCACACAGGTCCTCGGTTTATCGTCTCATGCAGACGATGTATGCATATGAATGAACTTAACAATGGAAAAAAATACCCCTCTCAGATCGATCAATTATGCAAAGAGGCTGTATCAGAACCATATTTACCTATGCCATTTATAAAATCTGCAGTTCCTTCTGCTTCCATTAGAAATCTCTTTTAATCAACATGTGTTTCAAATAGTTTAGAGTTTAATTTGGAGCCCAATTGGCTCTTTGTTGTGATTCTACTGGTTGACTAGTTAGTTTATTTTATTTCGTTTACATTCTTCTTCCTTTTTTATTATTTCATTATTATCTTTTTTAATGCTAATTGAGGAGAGAGGAACAGGAAAAGTAGTGATGGGGAGATAATGGATTTTCGTCTAAAATCACAAATGTGGATAGAAGTTAAGCAAAAGAACGAACGAACACAATTACGCACATACACACACTCACCCATTCACTCATCCACTCACTCACTCACTCACTCGCTCACTCACCAACATAGGAACTAACTCTCGTATCAGCTCACCGGATCCCGCATTCCTTTTTGTGCCAGCCCTTTCCTAAAATTCCCCTCTGCTTCATATGACCCTTCAGACGAGAGAGAGAAACAGACAGAGAGACAGAGACAGACGGACAGACAGACAGAGGGAGACAGAGAGAGGCAGAGAGAGGAAGGGGGAAGAGACCGAGAGACAGAGACAGACAGACAGGCAGACAGACAGACAGAGGGGAGACCGAAAGAGGCACAGAGAGAGAAGGGTGGGGAGAGAGAGAGAGAGGGAGACAGACAGACACACAGAGAGAGAAAGAGACAGAGAGAGACAGAGAGAGAGAGGAGGGGGAACCGACCGACCGACCGACAGACAGACAGAGAGACAGACAGACAGACAGACAGACAGAGACAGAGACACAGAGAGAGAGAGAACAGACAGACCCCAGTCAAAAGGCCCCCAAAGGAGAAATGCGAGGACTGGCTCTCAGCGCACGACTGAATAATTGCATTTCTATGTAAATCTGTCGATCCACCTGCCAGTATAAAGACTGGGACTGAACACAACAAGGAAGAAGAGGAGGAGGAGGAGGAGGAAGAGGGGGAAGCAGGAAGAAGAGAAGAGGACGAGAGGAAGGGTGGGAAGACGTGGGTGATGGTGGTGTAGGGGGTAGGGGTAGGGGTGTGGGGTGGTGGGCAAGAAAAAAAAAATAATAAAAGGAGAGAAAGAACAAGGAGAATTTTTAGAAATTATGAGAAGAGAACAATCAACAGCGGAAGAGAGGAATAATTATGGAAGATTGAACAAAGTGGTATCGTGCAGCAGCATTTCCTGAACACAGCAAGGACGAACGAACGAGAAAGAGGAGGAGGAGGAAGAGGAGACAAGACGAACAACAAGAAACCAGAAGAAGAAAGTGTGTGGGGGTATATAATGGAGGGAGAGATTGTTCAAACAATGAACAAAATGGTATCAGTCAGCATCCTCTGGTTACAAAAAGAGGAGGGAGATGATCGATCGGTTTTCAGTTTCAGTAGCTCAAGGAGGCGTCACTGCGTTCGGACAAATCCATATACGCTACACCACATCTGCCAAGCAGATGCCTGACCAGCAGCGTAACCCAACGCGCTTAGTCAGGCCTTGAGGGAAAAAAAAAGAAAAAAAGAAAGAAAAAAAAGGTGAATAAATAATAGATAAGCGTACATAAATAAGTAAATATATAAATAAATAAATAAATGATAATTATAATATGAAAAAGGTAGTAGTAGTAGTAGTAGTAGTAATGATAATAATAATAATAATAATAATAATGATAAATAAATAAAAAAAAAATAAAAATAAATAAATAAATAAGACAACAATGATGATAGGGAGATAATAAGGAAGAGAAGTAGGAAAAAAAAAAGAATAGCAAGAAGAAGAAGCAGCAGCAGAATGGGGAGAATGAACGAAAAGGAGAGAGAGAAGAAGCAGAAGAGGAGGAGTAAAATGGGACTGAGAACAGCGCATGAATAAAATCGTATCGGTGAGCATCGTAGACAAAAGAGGAAGTTGACTGAAAGGGGTGGAGCTCGATAGACAAACAAAGAAAAAAAAGGGAGACTAAAAAGAGGTCTGTCTGTCTCCGTCTCTCCCTCCCTTTCTCTCTCTCCCTTTCTCTCTGTCTCTCTCTCTTTCTCCTCCCATCCATCACTCCACATCCTGTTCTTTATGACGATATCCTGATCAGTCCATATTGTTTCCCGAAAAGTGAGGTGTTATATGTTGGCGAGTGTGAAGGTGATGCTGGTGATGGTAATGGTGATCAAAGTGGTGATGATTTTGTATTTGTATTTCTTTTTATCACATCAGATTTCTCTGTGTGAAATTCGGGCTGCTCTCTCCAGGGAGAGCGCGTCGCTATACTACAGCGCCACCCATTTTTTCCTGCGTGCAGTTTTATTTGTTTTTCCTATCGAAGTGGATTTTTCTACATAATTTTGCCAGGAACAAACCTTTTGTTACGGTGGGTTCTTTTATGTGCGCTAAGTGCATGCAGCACACGGGACCTCGGTTTATCGTCTCATTCGAATGACTAGCGTCCAGACCACAACTCAAGGTCTTGTGGAGGGAGAGAAAATATCTGCGGCTGAGCCGTGATTCGAACCAGCGCGCTCAGATTCTTTCGCTTCCTAGGCGGACGCGTTACCTCTAGGCCATCACTCCACATGTTGAATGTGATGGTAATTATGACGATGATAATTATAGCTTTGACATTTCTCCCCACAAAAACCAAGCATCACGCAACTCACCTCAGTTATTACCCGAATAAAGAGAAACTACAAAAGAATTGTCAACAAAGACAACGTATGTGATGTTTTAGATGCAGCGTTGTGAAAAGAACCGTAAATGTGATTGGCCAATCTCTTTGAAACTCACCAGACGAATGTGAAGTTTTAAATGCAACCACGTGAACACTATTGTAAATCTGACTGACCAGCCTTTTTTGCTCCAAACCCAGTCACGTGAACACGCTGCTCTAAGCGTGATTGGTTCTTCTTCTTCTTCTGCGTTCGTGGGCTTCAACTCCCACGTTCACTCGTATATATGCGAGTGGGCTTTTTACGTGTATGACCGTTTTTACCCCGCCATGTAGGCAGCTATACTCCGCTTTCGGGGGGGTGCATGCTGGGTATGTTTTTGTTTCCATAACCCACCGAACGCTGACATGGATTACAGGATCTTTAACGTGCGTATTTGATCTTATGCTTGCGTATACACACGAAGGGGGTTCAGGCACTAGCAGGTCTGCACATATGTTGACCTGGGAGATCGTAAAAATCTCCACCCTTTACCCACCAGGCGCCGTCACCGTGATTCGAACCCGGGACCCATAGATCGAAAGTCCAACGCTTTAACCATTCGGCTATGGCGCCCGTCATCGTGATTGGTTAAACTCTTTGACAGTTGCCAGCGTTGTGGAGAGTCTGGGAGGACTGACGATGCCAGACAACGGCGGCGGCAGCGGAGGATTTGACCTGACTCCTTTAGTGGCCAACGTCACGCGCCTGTATGGAGCCAGCCCTTTCTTCAAAATCCACATTCGGGGGCCCAAGAGAGTGGCGGTAAATACACACACACACACACACACACACACACACACACACACACACACATATATATATATATATATATATATATATATATATATATATATATATATATATATATGAGAGAGAGAGAGTCTGGAGTCGTAAGCTTTCAGGAGTGTTCAGCTTATTATCAATTTAGCACGACTAAGGTCTTAAAAGTTGGGGGGGGGGTTTCCACAGTCGAACGACTTCACTGAATCCTGTGTCTCATGATTTATGCTTTATCAGCAAGGCGAGTGTGTTGTTTGTTGTTATTGTTATTGTTTTGTTTTTTTATCTGGAAGTTTGCTTTGTTTAGATAATGGTGTCGTAGGGATTCGTGTTTGCGATGCTGATATAATAACCGTTCCGGGTTCAGTTTGAAGAAAGAGAAGAAAAAAAAAGAGTATAGAGAATTGCAATGATGATGATGATAGTAGTAATAAAAAAAGTAATAATAATAACGACGATGACGATGACGACATCAACAACAACAACAACAACAGCAACAACAACAACAACAACAACAACAATAATAATAATAATGTTGCTGTTGCTGCTGCTGCTGATGTTGTTGTCATTTGATAACATGCTAGTCAAATAAGGCATCATTTTTGCCCATAAAAAAGCAAGTAGGGAAGTGTACCATGCATGAAAATCATATCATACTGTTACTGTTAGAATGTGCGCGAGCATGTGTGTGTATGTGAGAGTGTGTGACTGCGCGGCGCGCGTGTTCGAGTGCGCACGTTTGTGTGTTTGTAAGAAAGAGAGATAGATAGAGATTTTTTTTTAATTTGATGTTTTATTGAATAAACATTTTTAACATGTTTATTTCAAGCCCGTGAATAAGTGTGATCAGAGAACTGAAAATTGGATTCTAGAAGCATTCACGCATAGACCTACGCATACACACACACACACACACACACACACACACACACACACACACACACACACACACACACACACACATATATATATATATATATATATATATATATATGTATATAAAAATGCACATATGAGATAAATAGAGAGAGAGAGACAGAGAGAGAGAGTATGAGTGTGTGTTTATGTGTGTCTTGCTCATGCGTTTGCGTGTGGTCACGTGCATATCATTCATTCTTCGCTTGTGTGTAAAGTAAATACGTGCATGTCGTGTATACGTACATCCTGTTGCAGATCCAGACACGCATGAGTGACTACAGAGACCCCTTGGTGTCCTCCCCCCACGTCCTGTCTCGATCCCTGGACAGTCGTCCACAAAAGGTAACCCCCTGACCCCCCTCCCCCCACATCCTGTCTCGATCCCTGGACAGCCGTCCACAAAAGGTACCCCCCTGACCCCCCTCCCCCCACGTCCTGTCTCGATCCCTGGACAGCCGTCCACAAAAGGTACCCCCCTGACCCCCCTCCCCCCACATCCTGTCTCGATCCCTGGACAGTCGTCCACAAAAGGTACCCCCCTGACCCCCCTCCCTCCACATCCTGTCTCGATCCCTGGACAGTCGTCCACAAAAGGTACCCCACTCGCCTCCCCACGCCCCCCTCCCGCCCCCCCCCCTCGCACCCCCACCCGCGCCCCCTCTCTCTCTTTCCTGTAGCGCTACCGGTGTAACAGTCTCAATCTACTCCCCTCGCTGGATTTTACCCCCGGCGTCTTTCTTGGCTAGCATCAAACCAATCCAAGGGGTCAAGTCAAGATCGACCCCCCCCCCCCCAGCTCCCTACTCCCGTAGTTGAAAATAACCCCCCTTTTCTATGGGTTTGGCCGACCTATTAATAATGATAATAATTATAATTATAATTATAATAAATGCAGACTCATAGAGCGCACTACCCCAATCTCAGATAGGGCTCATCGCGCATTACAATAAGATATACAAATTTTAGACTCACTGACGTAAAAAATATGTACAAAGTCAACACAGTCTCACATGACATTGGCTAAAAATAAACATAATTATGTAAAACTAATTGATATATATATATATATATATATATATATATATATATATATAAGTGCAAATCAACACAGGCACCATCACAGTCCCGAATCACACAGGCGCAAATCACAACAATACAGAGCACATCACATTCATTATTATAAAAAAAACAAAAACAAAGAAACAATAGATAAATAAAAAATAGAATAAAAAATAAACACCAAGGAACCAGGCATCACGAAAACCACACACTGAAATTATCACAAATGCATACGATTCAACAAAAAAGCACATTCAGCAATGAAATCACAGCAAGCATTATTAAGTTTCGGTGAGAAAAGTACAGCTTGAAAAAAAACTAACTTTTTGAGTGTTTTCTTGAATGCGGGTGTTTGGTTGCAACGGAGATGTGAGGGTAGTGAATTAAAGGAGAGGAAGGTGGTCGTTCTGGGTTGGCCTTTAATGATTACCCCACTTACATCCCCTCCTCTTTATTACAACTTAACGGAAGCAAACGAGGGTGGCGGGAGGGGGGAGGGGGTGGAGGGGTCTGCTTTTATAGCTTGTATTGATTCTAACAGGGCTAAAATTACATATGTGCAGACCTGCTAGTGCCTGAGCCCCCTTCGTGTGTATGCGCAAGCAGAAGATCAAATTACGCACGCTAAAGATCCTGAAATCCATATCAGCTGTTCGGTGGGTTATGGAAACAAGAACATACCCAACATGCACACCCCCCAAAATGGAGTATGGCTGCCTGCATGGCGGGGTAAAAACGGCCATACACATACAAAGCCACTCATGTACATACGAGTGAACGTGGGAGTTGCAGCCCACGCACGAAGAAGAAAGAGAAGAAGAAGAAGGAGGAGGAGAAGGAGAAGAAGAAGAAGAAGAACCCGAGGTTCATCGTGGCTACCCAGATGTTGACCTCGGTGTATGAACGAATGGGGTGAAGAATAGAGTGCTACCCCAGGATGTTCGTGCACAGTATTGCATTGTGTTGTTCCGTTTCTAATTGTTCAGAGTTTTTCAAGTCTCAAGAAGGTGTCAGAGAGTGCTGAAAGATCCATATACGCTACACCACATCTGCTAAAAAAAAACAAAAACAACCCACAAAAACAGATGCTTTGATGATTGCGTAACTCACAGCCCTGGTCAGGCCTTCACACACACACACACACACACACACACACACACACACACACACACACACACACACACACACACACACACACACACACACACACACACACACACACACACACACACACATATGCACGCACGCGCGCGCACACACACACATACAAACACACACACACACACACTATCTCTCTCTCTCTCTCTCTCTCTCTCTCTCACACACACACACACACACACACACACAAACACATACACATTCACATGCGCACGCAGACAAACACACATACACACACAATCTCTCTCGCGCACACACACACACACACACACGCGCGCGCGCACATGCACACACATACACACATGCACGCACGTGCGCGCGCACGCACACACACACATGCACGCACGCGCACACACTCATACACACACACATGCACTCACACACACATAAACAGACAATAACGCGCGCGCACACACACACACACACACACACACACACACACACACACACACACACACACACACACACACACACAAGCAATAACGCGCGCGCATGTTATAATTAGGGACAAAGAACGTTTTGAAGAACTGTGTTCTGTGTGTATTTTGGCATGTGTTGTGTTTGCCTCCTTGATTTTTTTGTTTTTTGTTGTTTCGTTGTTTTTTTCAGAACCTGTTATTTGGCTTGTGGTGCTAGCCTTTGTTTTCACCCCTAGTGTAAATACTCATCAACACTTCTTTCATTCCTTTGTCCTCTCTCTCTCTCACTCTCTCTCTCTCTCTCTCTCTCTCTCTCTCTCTCTCTCTCTCTCTCTCTCTCTCTCTCTCTCTACACGATCTCAGCTTAGCACCGTTCGATAATGTTTTGAATTCCTCTGACCCAACCGAAGCTGTAGATACTTTTTATGACATACTACTCTCTATAATAGATAAGCATGCGCCATTTCGGAGGAAAAGAGTTAAATGTCCCCATCTTCCGGGCTGGCTTACACCGGAAATCTCAGAAGCAATGGATAAACGCGATAGCCTTAAACGCGAAACAAAGAAAAAGAGAAAGAAAATTTAGAACATCTAACAGAGTCTATTAAAAGACAAAAACAACGCGAAAAAAGAGAAAAAAAGAAAGACTACAAAAAAACAAAGAAACAAAGTAAAGATCTGATTCGTGCTTCAAAACAAGCACACTTCAACAAATTGTTAACAACCAACAGAGATACTTCCACCCTATAGCAAACAATTAATGAAATTACTAACAAGTCTTGTGTTAAAATTCAAAAACACTACACATGGTCGTCTGATGAATTCAATAATCATTTCCTAAACATAGCTGAATCAACAAAATCTAACGAAACACTGCCCGCGGAAAATTATAATGTGCCATCCTCTCTTTTAACGTTCTGTAACAGCAGAATTGAACGAGAAGATTTCTTCAAGATACCTCCTCTTGCAGTCCATGAAGTTGGTGCTCTCATTTCCAGTCTAAGAAACAAAAAATCAATAGGACCTGATGGTATTAATGCTTATCTATTTAAACTCGCTCTCCCTTACATCGTTGTCCCCCTTACATTCATATACAACCTGTGCATCGAACAGGGTATGATTCCCTCTGCTCTTAAGTCAGCAAAAGTTATTCCATTACCGAAGTCAAAAGACACGTCTGATCTGAACAACTTTAGAGCTATTTCGCTTATGTCAGTATTGTCGAAACCACTCGAAAGACATGTTCATAAACATATTATGCAATATCTGGAAAAACATAAACTTTTCCATCCTTTGCAGTCGGGTTTCCGACATCGTCACTCATGTCAAACAGCGTTAGTCCATCTGTGTGATTCATGGTTGTCTGGCATCAACCGCAGTGAAATCTTAGGCGCTGTTTTTCTTGACTTAAAGAAAGCGTTTGATATCGTTGACCACGAAATATTACTCACAAAATTGTCATTGTATCTCAGAGACCCCACCACGCTGTCCTTTTTCGAATCATTCCTTACCGACAGAACACATGTGTTCACCAATGGTAGATTCTCTTCTACGGGAGCAATACAAAGTGAAGTTCCTCAAGAATCTGTTTTTGGGCCACTTCTTTTCTGCATATTTATTAATGATTTTCTTTTGTCTTTATCAGACTCCAGAATCTCGTGTGACCTTTTTCAGATGACACTTCCCTTCATTCCAGTGCTGTCAGCGTTGCCTCAGTTCATAATTCTCTTCAAACGGGCTTCAAAAATGTTTCTAAATGGTGCAAATCCAACTGTATGACACTTCATCCAAAAAAACAAAGAGTATGATTATCACGTCAAGACAAAAGCACCAAGAATATCCCCTTGTTCTCACCCTGAATGTCGATGATACCTCCATAGATCAAGTTCGCGAATACCGCATCTTGGGAGTCATAATGGCAAGCTCACACTGATTTTGTCTGTAAAAGGTTGGCACGCAGTCTGTTCTTACTCAATCAGCTCAAACCTTACATAAACAGTGAAGCTCGCAAAATGTTCTTCCACGCTGACTGTCTTTCTCACGTCAACTATGCATCTGTTGTCTGGAGCTGTGCTGCAGATGTTCATCTTAAGAAACTAAATTCTCTCCACAAGAGAGCAGCCAGATTAATTCTACCAGACCACTCACTGTCAACGTTAGAAATGCAAGCCAGATTAAATATCCTTCCACTTCAAAACCAGCTAGAATTCAACAAAACATTACTCATGTACAAAACACACAATAACTTGGCAACACAATGTCTCAAACACCTGCTTACACGAGCCTCATGCCGATACGGCTCTAACAAATACATTCTGCCACGTACCCAAACTGATTTGTTCAAAACTAGTTTTGCATTTCCGGGTGCATCCCTGTTGAACTCCCTTCCTTTGCACATACAAACGGACAGTTCTCTTCCTATTTTCAAATCAAGTCTGCATAAACATCTTCACCCCTTCTAACAGCAAATAACTCTGATCTTTGAATTACTGTAGACAGTAACAAAGGGTCAGTTATGTCTTATTTATTGTATCAGTTATTCTTGCTGTTGTTGTTCTTTTCTTGCTTTCTCATTTCATCGTGTTTTGTTTTGCTCTTTTTTTTTCGTTCGATTTCTTATGCATGCATAAATCTGTTCATTTCGTTCTATCATAATCGTGACAAAGTAATATTGGTGATGGTGGTAGTCACTGTGGTATGCTGCACTTGCTACACGTAGATTTCAGAGACAGTAACAATACTGTACCTTTTGAACACCCGGATGTTTCTGGAACTTCTATACTGATGACATCTCTCTCTCTCTCTCTCTCTCTCTCTCTCTCTCTCTCTCTCTCTCTGATTCACTGTCCTATCCATCTGTCAATCATAGTGTGTGGGGGGAGGGAGGGGGTGCTGTTAGCTCTCGCTCCCGCTCTCCCTTTTGTGTGTGAGTGAGGAAGAGAGAAAGAGAGATGCCTGTTTACTAACAAACAAGAAGTTGGCATCAACATTCACGAATGGAATTTCCTTGTGTCTCCATGTTCCCGAATCAGGTTTCTTGGATTGAAATGATTTTGACCCTTTTGAACCTTTGTATCTGACTGACATTCAAGTGGTGATTGTTTTCAGCAAAACGCTTCCGTTTGCTCCTTAATTAACTCACTCAGTACGGCCAGTCCTCTTTTCTCCTCTACACAGACCCTTCGGATGTCCAGTGGGTGTCTGAATGACCCAACCTTTAGCTTCTGTCGTCAGAATTGTGGTATTCTTTGTCAACATTCACCTCTTCAGTATAAGAGCCTTCTGCTTGCAATATTTTGATGATGGTAATTGGGGTGAAACGCTGTTAACGTCGTCTCTTTCGGCGTTCGTATGGAGAGAGTTAACTGAATCAAAAAACAAAGAAAAAACAAAGTTGACAGCCGATTAGAGCACTAAGATGGGATGACCCTTTTTGCTGAAACATCCCACACACGCAACATTATCCACAATGTGTGCTGCTGCTGGTCTTGATACGGATGTCGAATGGTATGTCCATTCAGCCGCTCGCAGCATGGTGCCCTGAGGTTTCCTTCAGAATTTGGAACTACCCCTCATCAGGTCATAAAGCTGTGTTCGATGTCCTTTGCTAACGATCGATCCCTGACAGGGCATAGGCCTCCAGAGACATTGTGTTTGCGTGTGTGTGTGTGTGTGTGTGTGTGTGTGTGTGTGTGTGTGTGTGTGTGTATGTGTGTGTGTGTGTGTGTGTGTGTGTGTGTGTGTGTGTGTGTGTGTGTGTCTGTGTCTGTTTGTCTGTTTGTCTGTCCGTGTCTGTATGTTTGTATGCCTATGTGTCTTTCTGTGTGGATATCTGTGTGCGCGCGTGCGCGTGTATGTATATGTGTGTGTGTGTGTGTGTGTGTGTGTGTGTGCATATGCGTGAGTGTGTTTGTGAGTGTGTGTGTGTTCAATTTCACTTTGTGTGTGCGTGTGTGTGTGTGTGTGTGTGTGTGTGTGTGTGTGTGTGTGTGTGTGTGTGTGTGTGTGTGTGCGCGCGCGCCTATTTAGGCCCGCGGTTGCAGCCTCTGTAGGAAGTAGGACCCAAGACTTGAACGACTTGACCGTCAAGGCTGTCTTACCCAACAGATCGTTAAACTCAACTCTTACTTTTTAGCGGGGAGTAGGAACGGCCAGTCGGTTTCCGCCAGACCATCGGCTGATTTGATGACTGTTCTCACAGCGCATGAGTCTTCTTCTTCTTCTTCTTCTTCTTCTTCTTCTTCTTCATTCGTAGGCTGCAACTCCCACGTTCACTTGAATTTACACGAGTGGGCTTTTACGTGTATGACCGGTTTTTTTTTTGTTGTTTTTTTTCTTAACCCCGCCATGTAGGCAGCCATACTCCGTTTTCTGGGGTGTTAATGCTGGGTATGTTCTTGTTTCCATAACCCACCGAACGCTGACATGGATTACAGGATCTTTAACGTGCGTATTTGATCTTCTGCTTGTGTATACAGACGAAGGGGGCTCAAGCACTATAGCAGGTCTACACATAATTATATTGACCTGGGAGGTCGGGAAAATCTGCACCCTTTACCCACCAGGCGCCGTTACCGAGATTCGAACTCTGGACCCCCAGATTGAAAGTCCAACGCTTTAGCCACTTGGCTATTGCGCCCGTCGCACGAAGTTTTTCAAAGCTCTCGCAAAGAAATAAGGACGCAGTGCAAGAAGGAAAGAGTAAGAGAGTGAGAAAAAAGAGGAAGACGTGGCTCACTGGCTGCTGTCTGGGATTCCATGAAGCGTAAGGACTTCTTTCTGGCACGTTGAATTCACAGAGCAGTTCACGTTCATCCTGTGAGACTTTCTGGCTCGCTACCGTATTCAAACTTTTTTTTTTTCTTTTTTTTTTCACTCATTGGGGCAGACAGTCAGAGAGAAAATACGTTTGGCATCACTCTTACTGGTGATTATTGTTACCGCACAGTCCCAGTGGAACTGTTTTTAAGGTTGAAAAGCCCAATATTCAGGCACCTGTCCAAAGTCTGTAATGTTTCCTTTTGCTCTGAGTTGTAACATAACATATGTGTGATTGTGATCAGAATGATATTTTTTTTTATATTTTTTCACATTCGGTTCCAAACGGCTAATGAGTGGACTTATCGGCTCTTCCATAGATGCAAATTAGTTCGTGAAAGAAACATAAAATGTCAGAGATTCGGGGGCATTGAAAAGTTTTCGGAAGCAATATTTTCTTAAACTGGGATACGCTTGTATGCTATGATTGTTAATAGAAGGAACATAATGAACATTTATTCTGAACTGGTAATTTACCCCCGAAAACAGAGTATGGCTGCCTACATGGCGGGGTCAAAAAATGGTCGTACACGTAAAAGCCCACTCGTGTACATACGAGTAAACGTGGGAGTTGCAGCCCACGAATGAAGAAGAAGAAGAGAAAAAGAAGTAGTTATTTCATTTTTTATCACTGGAAGAAGATACTATGTAGAACAGAACGAAGAGAATAAAGAATGAACAATTAAAAGCAAGTTTCACATTGGAAGCTCTCAAAAATCCATTTGGCAACCAACTTACAGAATTAAGCCCACCGTTGTCGCCACGGTTTCGTCATATTGCAAGGCGTCAACAGGCTTAGTAACAGCAGGCAATCGATGCAACAAGCGGTACCGCTAAAATGAATATAAAAAATAATATGCCCCCACCCCCGACCCCCCAAACTCCCTGAAAAAAAAAAAAAATCGATTGGCCTTTCTTGTCATCCCCTTCCGGTTCCGGCTGTGCGCGCGCCACAGTTGCTGCTCCATCATCTTTTCCTGTCTGTGGACACTTTGGGTGTACAGACGATAGCAGCGCTATTCATCAGCGTGTTGCCATTGCTGGCAGAAGACTGCACCACGTTATTGCTCTAGAATTGGTAACAGGAACTGATGATGATTATTATTCGGTGCCGAAGGAGAGAGAGAGAGAGAGAGAGAGAGAGAGAGAGAGAGAGAGAGAGAGAGAGAGAGAGAGAGAGAGAGAGAGAGACCGACCGACCGACCGACCGACCGACCGACAGACAGAGAGAGACAGAGACAGACAGACAGACAGACAGAGACAGACAGACAG
>NC_134893.1:50717976-50725476 GCF_041734735.1 Babylonia areolata | reverse complement strand
TGCCTGACCAGCAGCATAACCCAACACGCTAGTCAGGCCTTGAGTGCATGCATAATATATATTTGTGTTCGTCTCAGAATGGATTTCTTCTTCAGAATTTTGCCAAAGGACAGCACGCATTTTGCAATGGTTGGTTGGTTGGTTGGTATGGTGGTATTTTTTTTCGATCAGCAAAGTGCGTGCTGCTACAGGACCTTGTTACATCGTTTCATCCATATGACAGGACGATCAGTTTGATTTTCCAGTTTTGACTAACAAAGAAGGCATGTGAAGCACTATTGCTGATGCTCCACGACCTACATGCTACTGAGGCACCAAAAAACAAACAAACAAACAAAAAAAAAGTCTAATATTCCAGTCAAACCTTGGAGCAAGGACGAAACCAGGATTCGAACCCAGACCCTCACGGACACTGTATTGGAACATAAGTGTCTTATCGAATCTGCCACCCTCCTCTCCGCGGAAGCCGGAGCTACAAACTGCTCTCTGGGACTTACTGAAGTACAGGGAATGTTTTCGGCAAGATATAAGATCATATTCATGAACACGACTTCTGATGAGAATGTCGGCGTGTTGAAATTGCCGACATTTGGACCAACCTGTTTGATATCTTTCATGACGAAACGAAAGTGTCTCCAAAGATTTCATGTCAGTCGATATTATAATGGAAGCGTCTGTTTAAAGTCTACAGTGAATTTACAGTCTTTAACTATCATGGTAATTCTTTCAGTCGGGTAAACGACTACAGAGTTAATTAACTTCCTTCCGCTTTCCCTCCACCACCCATCCCTATGTGTGTTTTCGTAGGCGTATTGTAGATGGGAAATTGTATCTAAATGCCAGATTGTAAATCTGATTCGGAGAAGTAGAAAGTATTCTTAAGCATTAAAACCGTATGCTAAAATGCATAATATGTACACTGATGAAACAGGAGGTACACAGTGAAAATCGGTCTGAGCTGGTAATGGAGGTGGTGTTCTATTTTCGGTTCTGTTGTAAAGAAAAGTTGATTCACACAGAAGATAACGACTACAAAGCTGTAATTAGTTTCGAAACTGACAGATCTTATAACTTATTAGACACCCTACTCTCGTCTGTCCACCTGTCCGCACCTTTTCACGACATAAAAGCTTCCGTCAGGCTCAGTTATATCAGACTACCGTCACAGCAAGCGGCTCCACCGACAAAAGAAAAGATCACAAGCTGCCTTCCTGTCATTATTTTTCTTCCGGTTCCGGATGTGCGCGCGCCACAGCTGCTCCTCCATCTTCTTTTCCTGCCATTGGATGCTTTAGATCCAGAGATGAAGGCAGCGTTATTCATCACCAGGCCTGTTAGATTCGCAGCTAGAAAGGGCACTGCTTCGTTATTATTATTATTATTATCCTGACATAGGTTAACAGAAAGCTATGATTATGGTTTATGGCGATTGAGGGGGTGTAAGCCCACAGTTTCTCGCAATCCCACGATTTCTCTCAGTCAGAGAGAAATCGTGGGGGGCGCCCTCACGATTTCTCTCACATTGGGAGATAATCGTGGGATTGCGAGAAATCGCGGTCGCTCCCCTCCCACGTTTTCTCTCAGTTGCGAGAAATCGTGAGGGGGCGCCCCACATTTTTATCAAAAATACTGCCGTTGTCATCAGAGTGCGTTTCTTGTCTTTTCCCAATGCAAATCAAAGAGGAGAATGAGAGAGATAAAAAAAAAAAAAAAAAGAAACGAGAAATGCGGGAAACGACAACGACGATCATGATTATGACAGTGGCGTTAGTGAAGGCATCAACAAAAGATGGTGAAGGTGATGACACGGTACTGGTAAAAATAAAAACAAACAAACACGTGTGAATGTATGTGTATGTCAGTGAGCGAGTGAGTGAATGAATGAGCCGGTGAGTCAGTGAGTCAGTGTGTGTGTGGGTGTGTGTGTGTGTGTGTGTGTGTGTGTGTGTGGTGTGTGTGTGTGTGTGTGTGTGTGTGTGTGTGTGTGTGTGGGTGTGTGTGTGTGTGTGTGTTTGCTTGGCTGCTTGATTTGCAGTAATCCATCTTACGTGAAATCCAGAAAATAGTTGTGTTTCAGTGTCATTACCGTTGATGTCTTCACTGACGCCACTGTTATTATCATGATCGTCGTCGTTGTCGTCGCCCCAGTTTTTCTTCTTTTTTTTTCTTTTTCCCTCTCTCATTTTTCTCTCAGATTTGTACTGGGAAAAGACAAAAAACCAAATCCGATGATAAAAGAAATATTTTTATTAAAAAAAAATATATATATGGGACACTTTCCACGATTTCTCCTCACACGTTCTCCTCACACGTTCTCCTCACACGTTGTGAGAAATCGGGGGCGCCCCAACCCCCACCCCCCCTCCCCCTCCAACGATTTCTCGCAATTGAGAGTAAACGTAGCAGGAGAACGACCACGATTTCTCGCAGTCCCACGATTGTTCCCAAAGTGAAAGAATTCGTGGGATTGCGAGAAGTCATGGGCTTACAGGGAGGGAAATTCCTATTTCAGCATGATAAATTATGGAGCTGTAATTGGACGGTAAAGAGCACTGGGACAGGAACACACTGGTTCTAAGCCCAGTTCGTTGGTAGGGATGATAGGGTTCATCACCCACTGTTCAAGGACGCAGCACATCCTATTTCCCCAAGACACTAAAAGTTCATCCACCAGCTTTGTACTGACAGCCTATCGCAAAAACATGCTTTGATGAACTAATTTCAGCAGAACAGCGACACAAACAACATGCCAATGACATCCTGGCTAATGACACTGCCACACAGATCGTCAATACGAAAGGAAACCAGGATGACATTACTTAAGTGACACAGCTGTCTTTTTTTTTTCTGTTCTATGTTTTATCAAGATCCGTTGATTCGTTACCGAGGATGGTAGAAAGTAGGTAAAACAAACAAACAAACAAAACAAAAACAAAACAAAAAAAAACAGCCATGACCATGACCTTTGATAAAGGTTAATTGGTAACGCCTCCACATTTTCCTCCCATATAAAATCATTGACAGTATTTGCAGAGGCTTCTGTTTGCGCATTTTCGTTTTTTTTTGTTTTTGTTTTTTTATTTGTTTTTTGGGTGTTTTTTTTGTCTGTCTCTGTTTTTGCTTTTCTCTCCTTTCGGTTACTTCTCTTTTTTTAATGTTTTGTCTCATTCTTTCCCGTTTTATGTCTTTCTTACTCTCCCTTCTTCATTTGTTTCTTGTCTTTCTGTCTTTCCTTCCTTCATTGAAAGAATATTCTTCTTGTTCTTTTGTTGTTGTTGTTTTTTCTTTCTCTGTTTCTACCTTTTTTCTTTTAGTCATGCTCTGCCGTTTTAGACTGGCTTGCGAAAAAAAAATCATCTTCGTTTCTCTCTGTGTGTGCAGGTTGAAAATAATTGGTGGAAAGAGTGATGACTTAGTACAGTATTGCATCATCCATGGACTTCAAAATACCTTGTCTTTATATATATTTCTGACCTTTCATTCATCTTTTGGGTTCATATGTTTTGTGTTCTTTCTTCTTTTAACGAACACCTTTTTTTTTCCTTTTTATCCCAGTCTTTCTTCCTGTCTTCCTGTCTGTCTGTCTCTTTACCCCCCTCTCTCCTCTCTCTCTCTCTCTCTCTCTCTCTCTCTCTCTCTCTCTCTCTGTCTATCTATCTATCTATCTCTCCTCTCTCTCTGATTTTTGTCGCTCTGCATCTCCTTGCCTCCCCTACCCACCTTCTCTCGTTCGTTCATTCATTCATTTATTCATTCATTCATTCATTTTTATGTCCTTCTCTGTCTCTACCCTCATAATTTTTTGTCCCACATCCGTGAAAAAAAAGGTAATCACTCATCCCTTTATCAAAAAGCTTGTTGTTGTTTTTTCCTGTTCTATTCCTACCACCCCACCCTCCCTCCCCAAGTGCCCCGTGTTTGTCATCATCTTGCTGCCAAGGAGCATCAAGTATGATAGATTAACTCTTTCCATATAACGGCGAAAGAGACGACCTTAACAGCGTTTCACCCCAATTACCATCATCAAAATATTGCAAGCGGAAGGCTCTTATACTGAAGACGTGAATGTAGACAAAGAATACCACAATTCTGACGACGGAAGCTAAAGGTTGGGTCATTCAGACACCCACTAAACATCCGAGGGGTCTGTGTAGAGGAGAAGAGAGGACTGGCCGTACTGAGTGAGTTAAACCTAGTTACGGGTTATAGGAGAGGGAGACTCAAAGATAGGTAGTATTTCGGTTCCCAATGATGATTTGGGTTTTAGTTGGGGTTTTTTTCTCCAAACCAATGGTTTTTGCTGTGTTGTGTTGTGTTGTGTTGTGCAGTGGTCGTTGTGTTTTGTTTGTCCTGGCAATTATTGAATCGCTCTGTCTGTCTGCTTATTGCCCTTTCTGCTCGGCAACGGGTCGATTGCTGAGTGAGAGAGAGGGAAGACACACACACACACACACACACACACACACACACACACACACACACACACACACACACACACACACACACACACACACACACACACACACACACACACACACACACACACACACACACACACACACACACACACACTCTCTCTCTCTCTCTCTCTCTCTCTCTCTCTCTCTCTTTCTATCTTTTTCTGTCTGTCTGTTTGCCTCTCTCTCTCTCTGTCTCCGTCTCTGTCTCTGTCTCTCTCTCTCCCTTTCACTCCCCTGCCTCTCTCTCTCTTTTTCTCTATTTCTCTTTCTTTCTGTCTCTCTCTCTCTCTCTTTCTCTCCTCCCCCCCTCTCTCTCTCTCTTTCTATTTCTTTCTTTTTCTCTACCTTCCTGTCTGTCTGTCTCTTTCGTAACCCTCACCACCCACCCACCCTCTTTCTCTCTTCCTCCCTTTCTCTGTCTTTCCCCTCTCTCTCTCTCTCTCTCTCTCTCTCTCTCTCTCTCTCGCTTTCTTTCTTTCTATTTCTCCCTCTCTCTCTCTCTCTCTCTCTCTCTGTCCTTTTCTCTTTCTCTCCTCTCTCCCCCCCATACCCCCTCTCTCTCTATTAATTTTTTTTTCTTTCACTTTCTATACCATCCTGTCTGTCATTCTGTATGTCCCTCTTTCTCTTTTGTACCCCCACACCCCCGCCCCCATCCCTCCTCTCTGTCTCTCTCTGTGTGTCTCTGTCTCTGTCTCTCTCTCTGTCTCTCTGTGTGTGTCTCTGTCTCTGTCTCTCTGTCTGTGTGTGTGTGTTTCTGTCTCTCTCTGTCTCTCTGTCTGTCTCTCTCCCTCTCTCTGTCTCTGTCTCTCTCTCTCTCTCTCTCTCTCTCTGTCTCTCTCTGTCTCTGTTTCTGTCTCTCTGTGTTTGTCTGTGTCTCTCTCTGTCTCTCTCTCCATCTGTATCTGTCTCTCTATCTCTCTGTCTCTGTCTCTCTTTCTCTTTCTCTGTCTCTCTGTCTCCCTCCCTCTCTCTCCCTTTCTTTCTCTCTCTCTCTCTCTCTCTCTCTCTCTCTCTCTGTCCTTTTCTCTTTCTCTCCTCTCCCCCCCCCCCATACCCCCCTCTCTCTCTATTAATTTTTTTTCTTTCACTTTCTATATCATCCTGTCTGTCATTCTGTATGTCCCTCTTTCTCTTTTGTACCCCCACACCCCCGCCCCCCTCCCTCCTCTCTGTCTCTCTCTGTGTCTCTCTTTCTCTGTCTCTCTGTCTGTGTGTGTGTGTCTCTGTCTCTCTCTCTCCCTTTCACTCCCCTGCCTCTCTCTCTCTCTCTCTTTCTCTCTTTTTCTCTTTCTTTCTGTCTCTCTCTCTCTCTCTTTCTCTCCTCCCCCCCCCTCTCTCTCTCTCTTTCTATTTCTTTCTTTTTTCTATACCTTCCTGTCTGTCTGTCTATCTGTCTGTCTGTCTGTCTCCGTTTCTCTTTCGTAACCCTCACCACCCACCCACCCTCTCTCTCTTCCTCCCTTTCTCTGTCTTTCCCCTATCTCTCTCTCTCTCTCTCTCGCTTTCTTTCCTTCTATTTCTCTCTCTCTCTCTCTCCCTCTCTCTCTCTCTCTCTCTCTCTCTGTCCTTTTCTCTTTCTCTCCTCTCCCCCCCCATACCCCCCTCTCTCTCTCTATTCATTTTTTTTTTCTTTCACTTTCTATATCATCCTGTCTGTCTTTCTGTATGTCCCTCTTTCTCTTTTGTACCCCCCACCCCCCGCCCCCCATCCCTCCTCTCTGTCTCTCTCTGTGTCTCTCTTTCTCTGTCTCTCTGTCTGTGTGTGTGTGTCTCTGTCTCTCTCTCTCCCTTTCACTCCCCTGCCTCTCTCTCTCTCTCTCTTTCTCTCTTTTTCTCTTTCTTTCTGTCTCTCTCTCTCTCTTTCTCTCCTCCCCCATCTCTCTCTCTCTCTCTCTCTCTCTCTCTTTCTATTTCTTTCTTTTTTCTATACCTTCCTGTCTGTCTTTCTGTATGTCCCTCTTTCTCTTTTGTACCCCCACCCCCCGCCCCCATCCCTCCTCTCTCTCTCTCTGTGTCTCTGTCTCTCTCTCTCTGTCTCTCTCTGTGTGTCTCTGTCTCTCTGTCTGTGTGTGTGTCTCTGTCTCTCTCTCTGTCTGTCTGTCTCTCTCCCTCTCTCTGTCTCTGTCTCTCTCTCTCTCTCTCTCTCTCTGTCTCTCTCTGTCTCTGTTTCTGTCTCTCTGTGTTTGTCTGTGTCTCTCTCTGTCTCTCTCTCCATCTGTATCTGTCTCTCTATCTCTCTGTCTCTGTCTCTCTTTCTCTTTCTCTGTCTCTCTGTCTCCCTCCCTCTCTCTCCCTTTCTTTCTCTCTCTCTCTCTCTCTCTCTCTTATTCACACTTATTTCATTTATCATATTGTGTGTATGTGTATGCATGCGTGTGTGAGGGATATGGTGTAAAGAAGCTTCCAGCTTATCCATTCTACCCTCAGTAAAACATTTGTCATTTATCATTTGTCTCGCTCTTACATTTGAACTTCTCCTTTGTTCTCGTGTATTTGTGTTCTTTCTTCTCCCTTCAGTCTTCCTCCTCACTCTCCTTTGTTATGTTTATATCTTCGTTCCTTCTTTCTTTCCACGCTCCTTCCCTCTGTCCTTCCCTCCCTCCCTCCTTCCTTCCTCCGTTCATTTGTACTTTACATATTCATTAATTCCTTCCTTATTTCATTCAGTTATTCATTCACTCTTTCCTTCCTTCCTTCCTTTCTTCATTTGTACTTTACATATTCATTAATTCCTTCCTTATTTCATTCAGTTATTCATTCACTCTTTCCTTCCCTCCCTCCTTCCTTCCTTCGTTCATTTGTACTTTACATATTCATTAATTCCTTCCTTATTTCATTCAATTATTCATTCACTCCTTCCTTCCTTCCTTCCTTCCTTCCTTCGTTCATTTGTACTTTACATATTCATTAATTCCTTCCTTATTTCATTCAATTATTCATTCACTCCTTCCTTCCTTCCTTCCTTCCTTCCTTCGTTCATTTGTACTTTACATATTCATTAATTCCTTCCTTATTTCATTCTGTTATTCATTATCTC
>NC_134893.1:50705476-50707976 GCF_041734735.1 Babylonia areolata | reverse complement strand
CTCCTTCCGGTCGTCGTCCATCTCCTCCTCCTCCTCCTCTTCCTCCTCTTCTGGCTCCGGAGGAGGAGTAGGAGGAGAAGAACAGGAGGAGATCACCAAGCCTTCTCCTGAAGAGCAGTGTCTGGATCTTCTGGATTACGTGATGCCCTCGCTGAAGAGCTCGCTTCACTGTCACCCTGACGCCCTGATGTCGAGCGGGCGGCAGGCGGACTTCCTGCTGGAGCACCTGCGGCTGTCGCTCTTCAACATCCTGAAGGGGTTGTTCCGCATCTCGGCGGAGAGCTCGTGGCGGGTGACCAACACGACGGTGAACCGGGTCAAGATGGACGTGCTGCTGTACCTGAAGAGTCTGGAGGTGCGGCACGACGAGGCCCTCAAAGAGGTGGGGCTGGACGAGTACGACTGGGCGGGCAACCTGCTGGAGCTGGTCCGGTACCGCAACCAGGTGTACTTCCAGGGCACGCTGCACCTTGGGGACTACCCGGACCACGTCACCGCCTTCGGCATCCAGGCCTGCTTTGAAGGTAATCAGGTGGGCGTGGATGGAGGGGTGCACACACACACACACACACACACACACACACACACACACACACACACACACACACACACACACACACCACACGCACATTACAGGCACAAGCATGGTGTTAGTAAAATAAATAGGGGGGGGGGGGGGGAGAGAACAAAAAATGAAAGAATCAATCACACACAACACACACCACACCACAGACCTGAATGGGAGACATGGAGTGAAGGGGGATTTTAGTCATCCGTACACAGGTTACAAACAGTATCAATAAAATGAACAATTTACATGACACATTAAAGCATTAGGTGGGAAGATATATATATATATATATATATATATATATATATATATATATATATATATATATATATATATATATATATATATATATATATATATATATAGTGGAGTGATGGCCTAGAGGTAACGCGTCCGCCTAGGAAGCGAGAGAATCTGAGCGCGCTGGTTCGAATCACGGCTCAGCCGCCGATATTTTCTCCCCCTCCAGTAGACCTGGAGTGGTGGTCTGGACGCTAGTCATTCGGATGAGACGATAAACCGAGGTCCCGTGTGCAGCATGCACTTAGTGCACGTAAAAGAACCTACGGCAACAAAAGTGTTGTTCCTGGCAAAATTATGTAGAAAAATCCACTTCGATAGGAAAAACAAATAAAACTGCACGCAGGAAAAAATACAAAAAAGTGGGTGGCGCTGTAGTGAAGGGGGAAAAAAGTTATATTCGATAACGTTGGAATGTCATTACACCATGTATTTCCCTTATGGAGATGAAAATAACTATTTAAAAAAAAAAAGGGAGAATGGATCTGTCATTATCACATATATCATAAACAACATGATTATTGTCATCATATCTTTGTTCTGAGCCAAAAGATTTGATTACAATATTTTTGTTCTGAAACATAAGATTTAATCACAGTGTCCCACTGGGCAGAAATCAAAATGATAAAGCCAAAAAAAACACGACAAAACCAGAACATGTCAAATGTAATCAACTTTCGTTCTTTCTTTCTGTCTTTAACAGCAAAAAATCAACAAGCAAAATAATAAACTTCCCATAAAGAACATGGAAAATCCAAATCGAGCACGGTCGTTCTACCTATATTTCTTTCTTTCTTCTTTCTCCTTCCATCAATCCTTCTTTACCGTCTACCTGCCTCTCTGTCTCTCTCTCTCTCTCTGTCTCTCTGTCTGTCTGTCTCTCTCTCTCTCCCTCCCACCCACCCTCCCTCCCCTCTCTCTCTCTCTCTCTCTGTGGGGACACTGGCGAATGTTTAATTGAATTATCTCCCCGTCTCTTCATCTCTCTGTCTCCACCCGCCCCCCACGCTCCCATCTCTCTCTCCCTCTCTCTCTCTCTCTCTCTCTCTCTCTCTCTCTCTCTCTCTCTCTCTCTCTCTCTCCACACCTTCCTCCCTCTTTCCCTCCGATCCTTACTACCAACTGCCCACCTTGTTAAAAGTAGAGGATATTGATGTATATGTAATTGCGAAAAAGGGAATATTAACGTCTAATGAAACGATCAAAGAAAGAATTCAATAGATCTTTTACGGATAAGCTTGTAGCTTATATTAGTTGTCAAAAGGATTTCTGGAATAATGTCAATAAAGTTTCGTTTGAAAAGAAACAGTCAAGACAATACATTCATATAGATACTTGGTTTCAACAATTCCAAACGCCTGTTACAATCAAATGTTGGTAACGAGCAAAATAAAGCTTTCAAATGCAGAGAAATTGTAAACCTCGTGACAACATTATGTTGTTCTACATGAACCGTAGCACTGCTTAGTTATATATTGGTTTGATTGAATATTTGAACGTATGCTTGATTAACTCTTTCCATACGAACGGCGAAAGAGACGACGTTAAAAGCGTTTCACCCCAATTACCATCATCAAAATATTGCAAGCGGAAGGCTCTTATACTGAAGACGTGAATGTTGACAAAGAA
>NC_134893.1:50695476-50697976 GCF_041734735.1 Babylonia areolata | reverse complement strand
CTCTCTGTCTCTCTCTCTCTCTCTCTCTCTCTCTCTCTCTCTCTCTCTCTCTCTCTCTCTCTCTCTCTCTCTCTGCAGTCTGTGTGTGTGTGTGTGTGTGTGTGTGTGTGTGTGTGTGTGTGTGTGTGTGTGTGTGTGTCCGTGGCAGCCGTTTGTCTGTCTGTCTGTCTGTCTCTGCCTCCTTTCACCCATCCCCTTTCTCTATCCGTCTGTTTTATGCTGTCTGTATCTGTCTCTGTTCCTGTGTGTGTGTGTGTGTGTGTGTGTGTGTGTGTGTGTGTGTGTGTGTGTGTGTGTGTGTGTGTGTGTGTGTGTCCGTGGCAGCCGTTTGTCTGTCTGTCTGTCTGTCGGTCTGTATGTCTGTCTGTCTCTGCCCCCTTTCACCCATCCCCTTTCTCTATCCGTCTGTCTTACGCTGTCTGTCTCTGTCTCTGTCCCTCTCTCTCTCTCTTTCTCTCTCCCATCCTTCCTCTGTCTGTCTGTCTCTGTCTTTCTGTCTCTGTCTCTCTCTCTCTCGTTCTCTCTCTCTCTCTCTCATCCTTCCTCTGTCTGTCTGTCTATCTGTCTGTCTCTCTCTCTCCGTCTCCCTCCATCACTATCTCATGCTCTGTCTTTCTCTCTGTCTCCCTCTGCACTTCTTTCTCTATGTCTCTCTCCCACCCCTCTCCCTCTCTTCTCTCTCTCTCCCTCTTCTCTCTCTCTCTGTCTCTCTCTCTCAGTCGGAACGTTTATTCAGTATAGGCCATGGCCCGTTCTGAAGGGGATACAATAAACATAAGCAGTTCACACACAAATTTGCAGACTGGTTTGTTTCAATAGCAATACACTGAGAGAAAAGCATAATGACACTATATTGTTAACAACTTGTAAAATTCATCTGAGCATAATAGTGCGCAGCTTAAAAAGCTTTGTATTTTTCTTGCTTGTGTGTGTGTGTGTGTGTGTGTGTGTGTGTGTGTGTGTGTGTGTGTGTTTGATAATGCAGATCTAGTATTCATAAGAAACTGCAAACGTGCATATTTGTTTTCCTCGTAAATTTCTTCTTATTTTACATGGGTGGGGAATGTTATTGTGCTGTGTATGTGGATAAAATGCTATAGTCGTACCTCAGCACGTACTTTTTGAGCACTTTCCTGAACCAGAAACGAATTCTTGAAAACATTCATTTGGGCGTATCGGTGTGTATATTTTTTTTCGGGAGTTTTCAGTTTCAGTTTCAGTTTCAGTAGCTCAAGGAGGCGTCACTGCGTTCTGACAAATCCATATACGCTACACCACATCCGCCAAGCAGATGCCTGACCAGCAGCGTAACCCAACGCGCTTAGTCAGGCCTTGAGAAAAAAAAAGGAGTGAATAAATAATAGATAAATACATAAAAAAAGAACTACTACTAATAATTATAATATGTATAAGGCGCAAAAACTTGATGAAGTCAACTATAAGCGTACATAATTAAATAAATAATAATTTAAAAAGTAGTAGTAGTAGTAATAATAATAATAATAATAATAATAATAAATAAGTAAATAAATAAATAAATAAATAAAACAACAATTATGATAAATAAGCAAATAAATATAAAACATGGAGACACACATTCACACATACCACCACATATGCATAACAGATATGCACCAAACATGCAGTTTCACAGATACGAAAGCACAGTCAAATACACATAAACGTACCTGAGCCCCAACACACACACACACACACACACACACACATTACCCTGCACCTCCTCTAACCCCCTCCTCCACACACTCATTTCTAAGCTACGTATCGCAGCTTCCACGCCACACACACACACACACACACACATACATACAGATGAACCCTTACTTGCGCAAGCACACACACATACGCCTATATCCCCCACCCCCACCCCCACACACATATATACAAAGATAGATATATATGCACACCCGCACGTTCCAATATTCCGTTGCTCCCACAGTGTAGGCATGCACAGACACACACATACCTCATCATCTATCCCCCCTCCACCCCCGCACCCCCCCACCCCCACCCTCCCTACACACACACACACATACGCACGTGCACAAAACTCTCCTGACACATATGTACACTTACACCCTCGTGCATGCACAAACGCACTCAAACACACAGGTCCACACATACACACAGACACACACATACACACACGCACAGAGGCTGCCACTGATTAGCCGCAAGAGGAATGGGAAAAGATCTCTGATGTCAAGAAAGTGGCGCCTAGTGTGTTGCTCAGTCTATTGTATTTGGAAAAGCCCACAGAGAAATTTGCGCAATGTTGGTTTGGAAATGATGCCGATATTTGTTTGGTTTGCAAAGCATCGTGCTCTACCTTTCATGCTAGACTTTCGAAGTTTTGAAGACCAGGCCATTATCCGCAAGAGTAAGAACCCGAGCTATTCCATTGTTGTTTAAGTCTGCAAGGCCCTAAGTGTAGAAATTGTAGAGGACAGGAGAGAGCAGAGACCCTTGTGGCAGTCCCATG
>NC_134893.1:50687976-50690476 GCF_041734735.1 Babylonia areolata | reverse complement strand
TTTGTGATGTTCCGTTTCCCCATGACAAGTGATCCAGACACCAATCACAGCTTTGTGATGTTCCGTCCCCCCATGACAAATGATCCAGACACCAATCACAGCTTTGTGATGTTCTGTCCCCCCATGACAAGTGATCCAGACACCATTCAAAGCTTTGTGATGTTTCCGTCCCCCCATGACAAGTGATCCAGACACCAATCACAGCTTTGTGATATTCTGTCCCCCATTACAAGTGATCCAGCCACCAATATATATATATATATATATATATATATATATATATATATATATATATATATAGATAGATAGATAGATAGATATGTGTGTGTGTGTGTGTGTGTGTGTGTGTGTGTGTGTGTGTGTGTGTGTGTCTTTCTCTGTATGTCTGTTCTTTTACTGTTTTCTCCCTTCAGTCTCATTCAATGATTAACTCACTCAGTACGGCCAGTCCTCTCTTCTCCTTACACAGACCCCTCGGATGTCCAGTGGGTGTCTGAATGACCCAACCTTTAGCTTCCGTCGTCAGAATTGTGGTATTCTTTGTCAACAGTCACCTCTTCAGTATAAGAGCCTTCCACTTGCAATATTTTGATGACGGTAATTGGGGTGGAACGCTGTTAACGTCGTCTCTTTCGCCGTTCGTATGGAGAGAGTTAAAGCTTCTTTCTACCCTCCGCCCTCCTCTCTTGCTCAGTCTGACTCCATTCTTTCCATTGTTTTTTCATACACAGCAGTGGGAGATCATTACTAATATACGCTTATACTCGTATGCTTTTTTTAAATACTATCTTGTGGTGATGGATATGGGTGAGAGAGAGAGAGAGAGAGAGAGAGTGTGTGTGTGTGTGTGTATATGTGTGTGTGTGTGTAGACACGAAGGCAGTGTATGAGCAGATGGTAGGGTTGTTGTATGAGTTTGTGTGAGCACGGTCGGGGTTTGGACAAGGGTGTTTAGTTAATACATGTTTACAAAGTCTTACATTTGGCTATATATATATATTTTTTTTTAAATGTTAATTTAAGTTAAACACAAAGGAAGAGTGACAGACGGTAAATGTGGTAGCGATGCATTGTTACTGAAATGAGTAACAGCAGAGCAGGTTTTCCTTGAAACTGGCAAGCACATTTTTTGGAGTACACTTTCTGTAAGTATTAGTATCAGTAGCTCAAGGAGGCGTCACTGCGTTCGGATAAATCCATATACGCTGCACCACATATGCCAAGCAGATGCCTGACCAGCAGCGTAACCCAACGCGCTTAGTCATGCCTTGAGAAAAATAAATAAATAAATAAAATTAATTAAATAAAATAATAAGATAAAATAAAATAAAATAACTAAACCAAACCAAACAAACAAAAAAAAAGGATAAATAAATAAATTTAAAAAATACAAAAAAATATTTACTCATTTAACCAGACAAAGAAGAACCAAAAAACACAAAAAAAAAACACACAAAAACAAACAAACAAACAAACAAAAGTAGACATCGACACGCACTCAGCAACTCTAAATGCAAAACAATTTTCATTCATTGCGAGACCAGAGCTGGAATCCACTATAGAAAGAAAAAAAAGGAAGTACTGAAAATGTCGACAGACACCTAGCTTCCCAAACGACTATGTCGGTAGCTGACGACTTAGTTTCATCAGGTTGTTTTCGCACTGTTCTTCATACAATAACATGAACACACACAAAAAAACGGGGGTCTGATCTCCAAGACACGTCATCATCATACGTTATTTTCTCACCCCCTTGGCTCTTTTGATCCCCGTGATGACGAAATCATGGGAAACGTCAGCGGGTAAAACGTCACACGGACCCTGCCCTGAGATCACAAGGAAAGGGGGGGTGGGACTTGGCGTGGCAGAACAAATCGGTACACCTGACTGCTTCATCTGATCAGGCCTGTCACCGGCTGTTTTGACATGTCACTCACACTTGCTGTCTCGCTAATTGGTTTTGTCTGGTGGTTTCATTCCGTCTCGGTTTTTTTCTTGTTGTTGTTGTTGTTGTTGTTTTTGGTTTGGTTTTGTTGATGATGATGATGATGAAAATGATATTTCTTCTTCTTCTTCTTCTTCTTCTTCTTCTTCTTCATCATCATCATCATCATCATCATCATCATCATCCTCTGTTTTTCTTTTTCTTTCTAATAATACTGATAGTGATTATTATTATTTCTTCTTCTTCTTCTTCTTCTTCTTCTTCTTCTTCTCCTCCTCCTCCTCCTCCTCCTCCTCCTCCTCCTCCTCTTCTTCTTCTTTATATTTATGTACATAAGTATAGCACCCTTTCTATGAGCTCAAACTGCTTTACATGAAATTAATTACTACTACTACTACTACTACTACTACTATTTTTATTAGTATTATTATTATTATCATTATTATTATTATTCACTGTTGTTGTTGTTGGTCGTGGTGGTTGTCGTTGTTGTCGTCGTTGATATCATTGTTATTATTATTTTATCATCATCATCATTATCATCATCATCATCAT
>NC_134893.1:50652976-50677976 GCF_041734735.1 Babylonia areolata | reverse complement strand
TGCAATGCATTGCAAGTTCAACGGTAGTATGATGATGGGGCGTGCCTCAATTAAAAAAAAAAAAAAAAAAATCTCACGTCCATTGGTATCTACATCCACACACAAAAGTAAAATGTTTGTCACCACATTATTCGTGACGTCGTTTGCTTGTCTAATGTGACAGCCTACTTGACTTTCTCGCTGCAAATACCACCGGGTTCGATTCTCTCTCTCTCTCTCTCTCCATTGTCTTTAAACATGCAGCGTCGTGAGTATTCGGTTTCACCCCCTAGAGAAGGCGTCTGTTGGTAAACGAGAGTATATAAGTCGTTGGACAGGTATGAGACCTGTAATGGGTCAATAGTGCGTCTCCTCTTCCCTCCCCTACTTCCCTCCCTTCTCTCCCCTTCCACAGTCATTTGACGCAATGAAAACAAGAAAACGGAAACCATGGCAACATTGGATTATGATGTGTTGTCCTCTGGGGAAAAAAAAAATCGTGCAGAGGAAATCAAAGTCTGATAGGTACACAAATATGTGTGCAAACACTCAAAGCCCAACTGACTTAGAGTTATGCATGCTTGTCAGGCAGATGTAGTGTAGCGTATGGTTATTAACCCTTTCACCGCCAGTCAGTTTAGAGTTCAAAATTCCCTTGTGGTATAAACACAGAAAAGACAGTGGCTAAGAATAGTTGGGGATTCCCCCTGCGATGTATAGAAAATATGGCCTATCCTACCACCGAACATTAAGTAGCAGTAGGTTCCTGTATAACAGACCAATGAAGGGGTCACCTTTTAGTGACATGGGTCCTCTACCACGCCTGTGCATAAATGCGAGCTTGGCGGTGAAAGGGTTAAAGTGACGTCTCCTGGAAATAATGTTGTTGTCGAAAATGTCAGTTGTGAGCCATCAGACGTGTCATCAAATTTTGGTTGGTGATCTGCATTGGTATGTGGGTTGGGTCCGTGGATTTCTTGTTGTTGTTGTTGTTTTAGTTGCGTTCTATCTTCATGGATGCCTCCAGATTAAATATCTATTGTTTTCATTATCATCACCACCACCATCATCATCAGTAGTAGTAGTTTGGTTGTTTAGTAGTGGTAGTAGTAGTGGTGGTAGTAGCAATAGTAGTTGTACATTAGTAACATTACTCGATGTCAGACTGAAGACATATATATTATACGTTTTTTATGCTCTTCAGTCAATTGTGATTTTAGACGATTAACTTCTTATGTGCGTGTATGTGTGTGTGTGTGTGTGTGTGTGTGTGTGTGTGCGTGTGTGCGTGCGCGCGCGGGCGCGTGTGGTGTGGTTTGTGTGTGTGTGTGTGTGTGTGTGCGTGCTTGCGCGCGCGCTCGTGCAGGCGTGGGGGTCATTTCACAGAATGATGACCACTGACCAGGTCCTGCCGGGGTTGTCCCTTTCCGCTGACCAGCTCTTCTTTCTGGCCCATGCACAGGTGGGTCGTCGGTGGGGGGGGGGGGAGGGGGAGGTGAGAGGGTGCGTCAGTGTTTGTGCGCGTAGGTAGGTATAGGTTGGGTATATATATACCCGTGCGGTTTGTTCGTTTTGTGTCGTGAGCGCTTCGAGAGCTAGAAGACGTTTATGGACAACCTTCTCTATTCTGATGATTATCAATTTGCGTTAACTTCAACTCTCAATCTGTTGTGTGTTCTTTGGGGTAGACGAAAGAAACAGAGAGAGAGAGAGAGAGAGAGAGATGGGGGTGGAGGAAGGGGGGGGGGGGGGGGGGGTCGGGAGGTGGGATGTGGAGAAATAACTATTTGATTGAGATCAGCCTTACAAAGTTGTAATTCACTGTGTTTAATTGCCTCTTTTCCTTTACATGATTGTATAATACGTAGGATGAACTCATGGAGAGGATCAAGGCTGTTAACACACCACAGGGAAACACACACACACACACACACACACACACACACACACACACACACACACACACAGACTCACACACACACACACACACACACACACACACACACTCTTTCTCTCTCTCTCTCTCTCTCTCTCTCTCTCTCACACACACACACACACACACACAAACACACACACACACACAGAGACTCTCTTTCTCTCTCTCTCTCTCTCTCTCTCTCTCTCTCTCACACACACACACACACACACACACACACACACGCCTACACCTACACCTACACACGCCTACACCTACACACACACACACCTACACCCACACGCACCCCCCCCCTCCCAACACACACACACACACACACGTGCACGGAGGCGCTCACGAAGACCGTCTATAGTTGTTTATTTATTTATTTACTTATTTATTTTTACGAATCCCTCTTTTACGATTCTTTTTGGGTTTTTTTGTTTTTTTCCAGACACAGTGTGAGAAAGTGAGCGAAAGAGGGATCCTACAGCACTATGTCAATAAAGACCATCAGATGCCCAACAAACACAGGTGAAACCACTGTATTATGTTTATGTATTATGGTGGTATTTATGATGTGGATTATGAGCGCGCAGTGGTGCGCACTCATTTGTGTACCTCGTGTGACATTTTTACCTTCTGGTTTTTCTTCTTTTTTTCTTTTTTTTCCTCTCTCTCTCTCTTCCCCCCCTTCCCCCCGCAACCTCCCTCCCCCCGCCCGCGCTCCCCCCCCCACCCCCCTTTTTTTTTCATTGCTTTTCTTTCTCTCCTTCATCGGTCGATTGATTGCACGTTGGCCTGTCTTTCCCTTGTGTCTCCATGTACCCAAATCGGGTTTTTCTCGGATAAAAACGATTTTGAACCTTGAGAATAAAGTACGTGTGTGCCACATAGAATCGGCGAAATGGGAGAGGAGAGAGAGAAAAGAAAAAAAAAAGAAAAAAAAAAAAGATTGTGTGTCGTAGAAGAGTTGCAAGGGAGCACATGTATGTGTGTGTGTGTGTGTGTGTGTGTGTGTGTGTGTGTGTGTGTGAACCTAAAACAGATCTTCTTTGATCGTGGGCTGCAACTCTGCATTTTCGGGAGTGTGCATGCTGGGTATTAATTGCAATGTTTTTTTAAAAGCGAATATGTGAAATGCTTTTATTTGAGAACATATGTTTATTACTCTTGTTTAATCAAGTTATCCGCGTGTGTGGGGTGGGTGGGTGTGGGGGGGTGCGGGTGTGTGCTGATTATCTGGTTGTGGTTTTCCGCAATTCATCTTTATTCTTATCTTATCTGTCTATTATAATCAATGTGCAGTATAGTAGGCACTGTTTATAATTATATTCAAATAATGTTTCTTAATTCTTTCTGTTTTTACATTAAGAATACTAGTTATTACCTGCAGTGTGTGGATGATGTATGAAACGATGTATGTGATATTTTTTACATTTGTATCTTCGTAATATTTGTAGGGGCTGTTGTTGGCTTTTACAGTTATGGTCCCCATGTTCTTTACTTGTCTATGTTGTGATAATGCACCTGACCAAATTTCTCCAGTTGGAGATAATAAAGTTATTCTTATCTTATCTTATCTTATCTTATGTTCTTGTTTCCATAAACCACCGAACACTGACCTGGATTGCAGGGTCTTTAACGTGCGTATTTGATCTTCTGCTTGCGCATGCTCACGAATGGGGTTCAGGCACTAGCAGGTCTGCACAATATGTTGAACTGGGAGATCGGAAAAATCTCCACCTTTTACCCACCAGGCGCCGTTACCGAGATTCGAAGCCGGGACCCTCAGATTGAAAGTCCAACGCTTTAACCACTCGGCTATTGCGCCCGTCTAAACTATATCAAGTCCGTTGTCTTTTATAGTGCTTTCGCCAGTGGCGAGCGGTCACATTCTAATTTTTTTCTTCTGTTTCAGAGTCAACGAGCCTTTGCGAAATCTCCACGAATTCTACCGAGCGTTTCATTGCGGAAATTCCAAGGACGTCTGCGATTTGTTCTGATCTAATCTGCCCTGCCCACCACTCTAGTCCGTTAACTAACTACATGTGATAATTTGCTGTACATATGTAAATAGGATTATTGACATGAATGTTATGTTACGACAATGTATGTATGTATATATATGAAATAAACATGTGATATTTTCTAAAGTGATTTGTCTTGTTTCGTTCGTTTCCACATGTGTGTGCGTGTGCGTATGTGAAAAATGTTCGTGTGTGTGTGTGTGTGTGTGTGTGTGTGTGTGTGTGTGTGTGTGTGTGTGTGTGTGATTATGTAGCATGTTTTGTATCAGGGTATCTGTACGATGTGTGCATTGCGTGTGTGTTTGTGTGCGAACAATTATACACATTCACGCAAACATATGCATGAGAAGACCACGTTTGCATTTGCAGAACAGATTCATCCACCCACGCACATAAACAAAAACACACACGTGCGCGCGCGTGCAATTGTTGTGGAGTGTGTGTGTGTGTGTGTGTGTGTGTGTGTGTGTGTGTGTGTTTTACACGATTTACACACACTACACACATACCCTTACAACCACACCCCTCCCCCCATACAAAAACACATCCATAAACAAAATTAACACACCACACACAAACTCCACACAACCACACACACACACACATACACACACATACACTCCACACAGACACACACACACATACACACTACACACATTCACACACACCAGAGTTCAGGTTTCGTTCAGGACATCATTGGTCATTTGTCCAGTTCATCACAAAATCCATGGGTCATTTTCAAAGTTAATGGGTCATTATTGCTGTCCCCGGCGCTTCTGTTACGTCACTTCACACCCTCAATTTTTTTTTATATATGAGTGATTTCGTAGTTTGTCAATTATACTTTGTGTGTGAAATGATATCCCCTCCCCCCCTTACCCCTCTTTCTCTCTCTCTCCCTCCATAAGTATATGTGTATACATTGTTTCCGTCCCCCAAATTTGCCAGTTCACTCTTTCGCGTTGCAAATTTAGTATGATACAGTTCGAGCATGTTGCCATACACATACTCAGTCTCACATCACACACCTTTTTTTCATTTTAAATGATTTTATTGACAAGACGTTAAATCAATGACCAACACACACACACACACACACACACACACACACACCATTACCACCACCACCACCATCACCACCACCCAGATATCACACATTGAGGCAAGAAAGGTAACCGTTGCTTAGGCATACTATTCATTTTGTCTGAAGTTTTGTCCCTTGGCTGGCTCTTGCCGTCGGAATGATACTTTGTGAAAAGACAAACAAACAGAAAGAAAGAAAAACAGAATGAAGTAATAAAAACAAGAGAGAGAGAGAGAGAGAGAGAGAGAGAGAGAGAGAGAAAACCAGCCCCGTGTTTTTAGAAGGCTTTTTACAAAATGTAAAGTGTCTGAGTGAAGAGACTTCCCTGATGAAATATAAAGGAATGCTCACCCGAAAAAAAGAAAAGCAGAATTCTGCGTCAAAATTTGCTGATATAGAGCGATGTCTGGTGGCTGTTTTGTTGTTGTTGTTACTGCTTTGGGGTTGTTGTTTTTTTGGGGTTTTTTTTTTGTTTTCTTGCTAGACCTTGCTAGTGCCTGAACCCCCAATCAAAAGATCAAATACGCATGTTAAAGATCCTACAATCCATGTCAGTGTTCGGTGGGTTATGGAAACAAGAACATACCCAGCATGCACAGCCCCGAAAACGGAGTATGGCTACCTACATGGTGGGGTTAAAAAACAAACAAAAAAAAACCCGGCCATACACGTAAAAACCCACTCGTGTACATACGAGTGAACGTGGAGGTACCAGCCCACGAACAATGAAGAAGAAGAAGAATATGATAGTAAAGCGTCTTTCCCAAGGACACAGGACCTAGCAGATGCCAGTTGCATTGCTTGGTTCTAACTATTTGACAGTTACACGTGACTAAATGCCTACGTTGACCGAACTACGCCATTGGTCAGTTCCATACTACACACAGTTAGTAGCGGGTTACGACCATACTAGGCTCTTCCGTCCGAGCAATGCAACTGGCTCCTGTGCAGGACCTCAAACTGTAATCGCTGGTGAACTCTGGATCAGAAGTCCACCGTCTAACCGATTCCGACTCAAACTAGTAACAGCATGATAAATAACAGGGTGGGTTTTTTTTTTCATCCTGCAAAGTGACTATAAATAACAAAATGGGTTTGCCATGATCCATCAAGTGACTGACCATACAACAAGAGACGAACAGGATTATTGACCGGGAATTTCATGCCCCCCCCCCACCCACCCCCCCCCCCCCCCCCACACACACACACACAACACACCGCCCCAACCCCCATTCCATCAGAATGGTGGTCTGGGTACTAGTTTTTGTTCGGATGAGACTGTAAATCAAGGTCCCGTGTGCGGCATGCACTTAGCGCAGAATATAAAATAACCCATGGCAACAAATGGCTTGTATATGTTGAAAAAAACACTCATTTGATTCTAAAACAATGCACTTGTCGACAAAAAAAAAAAAATAATAATTTTTAAAAAAGGAAAAAAAAAAAAAAAAAGATAGGGTGGCGCTGCACTGTCGTGACCAGCACGATTTTCAAATTGAGAAATATGATGTGACAAAAAATGAGAAAACACAACACGACACAACACGACACAACACAACGCAACGCAACACAATTAAATCACAGCACCCAATTTTGGAGGTTGAGTGACAAGAAATTATGCAATATGAAACATATTATATATATATATATATATATATGTATATATATATATATATATATATATATATATATATATATGTATAACTCTGAACAGATTATAAGATGTTGGGTGAGATAGAAGTGATAATTGTTAGAACAAATATGGTTTGTTTTATCTCGTAGGGTCATCTCTCTCTCTCTCTCTCTCTCTCCCTGCTGTCATATTTCCTCCTCTTTAACAACCTAGTTCATAAAGAACGTGAAGCCCGAGAGAGCCGAGTCTCATGTGCATGTCCACAGTGAGTTTGTTGTTGACAACTCTGTGTGCTTCCACTTTTCACTTGGCCACGTAGGTGGAAGTTGGGGGGGGAGGGGGGGGTGGGGGGGGGGGGGGGGGGGGGGTGAGCGAGTGTTTAAGAGGATGGGGAATTATTTCCAGTTAGCCATTGGCTGGTTCTTTTTTTCCCGCTGATGCGCAAAACTTGCTGTGCGAAACGGGGCCGCCATGTTTTTTGTCCTTTTCATAGCAGCGTGTGTGTGTGTGTGTGTGTGTGTGAGGGAGAGACCTGGGATTTGCAGGATAATGCGAGGTTAGTATTCATTTGTAATGAAATGTAGTGCTGTTAGTATGAATTTGTCACGGAACACACTTTACAGTGTTGTTGGGATGTAGTGTTAGTATCGCTTATTCCTTGTCACCGTGGGGATGCTAGGCGGTCTTTCAGTATAAATAGCAACCCCTGCCTTCTCGAAACTGTGTGCTAGAAATTTCCTCTTTTCTACCGCTCTCTTTGTTTCAGCCTTTTTTTTCTTCCTTCACTGTTGTCTCCTTTGTCTGCCTTCCCAGTCTGTTCACCTTTCTTTTTTTTCAAGCAAACATTGACACTTTGTTTTCTCTTTTCCGCAGTATATGATGTACTATCTGTGTTGTTTTGCTCTGGTGATGACGTAGTGAAATTGTAAACACTGGGATGGGTACTTGCTGTACATTCTGCAGTTTTATTTAACTATATAGCCATTTATGTCTTTTTTGTTTGGCTTTGAAGTATTGCCTTTTTTTTTTCCTTTTTACGATTTTTTTTCAATCTGGGGATGATAAATTAATTGAAATGGCAAGCCTAGCGTTCTCAGCACGGCTTAATCTTATTCGATATAAGGAGCTAAATGGTTAGGATAATGTCATGAACTGTGTTTTGTTTATGATAACGTTATGAATTGTGGGTTGTTGGGTTTTTTTGTTTTTGTTTTTTGTTTTTTAATTTTTGTTGTTTTTTTTGTCTTATAGTAGTTTTGTGTGTATGTGACCGTTTTGTGTTGACACGGTTGAGCTTTTGTATAGTTTGACAGTCCTGATATGGACTGGACACTAAGCAACAATAAACTTATTCCCTGAATGTTTCAGACACCTCCACGCTCCACGCCTACAGCGTGGCGTCACTCCAGGCCTCCCGCCTTGCCGCACATCGCCAGCTTATCTCCCCGCAACACCTTCCCGTTAGAAGTGGTTCGTCCTCTATTGGTCCCCACCGGCACCCAGCTCTCACCTATGGGTCCTAGAAGCTGCTAGAATGCGGCAGCGCCCAACCCCCGGGCAACGGTCTTAGGCTGGCTAAACTAGGTGAGGGTAGCCGACGGGTCGAAAAACCCTCGGTGAGTTAGGGCTCGTCTACCCAAGCATGTGAAGACTGTATCCGGCGGACTCTGCGGAAGAAACCTTCATGGTTCAACGGAGAGGAAGGCGGTTGCAGCAGAACACTGAAGTGCTGAGGCCAGGATGAGGCACATAGGACATCCTGGTCATCCACTACATCCGTTTCCACCTCCAGTCTTGACCTCGTCTTGCCACTGAATACAGACGGTCTCGGACAAGAGAGTGAGGTCGACGGTACGCAACTCCTCCTCACAATAAACAAAGTCATCGCGCAAGTCATCAGTCATCCTTCATCCCAGGTCATCTGCGCACCCACAGAACCTAACCCACCCACCCACAGGATGACTAAATGGTCCTCGTCGATCCCGACGGACGAACCACACACAGGATGGACAAAGGAAGAAAAGTCATGGAATACAGGTGAGTTTGTTAGTATTGATTCGTCATGGAAGTTGGTATTGTCATTAATAATTAATCCCGGAATATAGTGCAGTTGATAGTAGTCACGGATTATAGAGTTAGTCATGGATTATGTAGTTAGTATTGATTTTTTTTTTTTAATCATGGAATATAGCATAAATCATTCATGGACTGTAGTTAATATTATCAAACAGTTATGGATAAAAATGTTGTTAGCATGAGTCACGGAATATAGTGTCAGTATTGGTTATCGTGGAGTATAGTGTTACACTAATTAGTCATGGAATGAAATGTTACCATTAACTAGTCATGGAATATAGAGTTTATGGAATATAGTTTGAATTATCACTGGATATAGTGTTAGTATTAATCAGTCTTGGAATGTGTTGTTAGTACATGGTCATGGAAATGTTTGTTGCTATTCAAGTTATTGGATATGGCGTTGGTATTAACCAGTCATGGTATTAACCAGTCATGGACAATAGTAGTATTAATTTCGTCAGTTTGCTTCTCAAGGATACGTTACTGGGTTCGGATAAATCCAGAAACGCTCCATCACACCTGCCAGGCAGATGCCTGAGCAGCCGCATAACCCAACGCGCTTAGTCAGGCCTTGATTGCATGCGTATATATTTGTGTGCCTATTAGAGCAGATTTCTTAATAATAATAATAATAATAATGGATACTTATATAGCACACTATCCAGAAATCTGCTCTAGGTGCTTTACAAAAACGTTTTAACATAAAACATTACGTCTATGTTACATACACACACCAAAATATGACAACACACACACACACTGCATACAACATTTGCCGGAGGACAGCACCATCGTTGCCAAGGGTTCTTTTTTTTTTTCGTGCGCCAAGTGCTGCACGTGGAACCTCGGTTTTGTCGTCTCATCCGAATGGCCAGACGCTCAGTTTGATTTTCCAGTCAAACTTGGGAGAAAGGGCGAGAACAGGACTCGAACCCAGACACTGACGGACACTGTATTGGCAGATGAGAGTATCAACCATTATGCCACCTATCAATCATTGGATGTGGTGTTAGTATTGAATATATAGTTAGTATTTAGTCATTGATTATTCTTATGGTGTTAGTATTGTCTAGTCATTGAATAGAGTATTGTTGGTTTTAATCAGTTATGGAACATAGTGTTGTCGATATTAATCTGTTATTGAATAAAGTGTAATTCATATTACTTTGTCATGGAATATAATCATCCAATGACGGGCGCATTAGCCGAATGGTTAAAGCGTTGGACTTTTCAATCTGATGGTCCCGGGTTCGAATCACGCTAACAGCGCCTGATGGGTAAAGGAGGGAGATTTTACCTATCTCTATGTGCGTACCTGCTAGTGCGTTAGCCCCCTTCGTGTGTATACGCATGCAGAAGATCAAAATTAATACTCACGTTAAAGAGATTGTAATTCATGTCGGTGGGTAGGTTATGGAAATAAGAACATAATCATGCACACCCTCGAAAACGAGAAAGGCTGTCTACATGGCGGGGTAAATAAACAAAAATGACGATGCACGTGAAATGTTACATGCATTTTTAAGTGTGTATCTGTGTGTGCCCAAAACCTGGTTGATTGAAGCAAGTAATGAATGATGAGCGCCCAATGGCAGCTGTCTGTCAGTTCTACCCAAGTAGACAGCCGGATGTGCGCGCGAAAAGCTTGGTCTCCCACCGAGGATAGGCCCAATATTATAAGTATCCATATCAACATGGAATGCAATGTTAGTATTATTTAGTCAGAGAATCCTCTGCTGTTAGCATTATTTAATCATGAAATATAGTGTTTGTAGTAGAAATAATGGAGTGTTGGCCTTGAGGTAACGCGTCCGCCTAGGAAGCGAGAGAATCTTAGAGCGCTGGTTCAAATCATGGCTCAGTCGCCGATATTTTCTCCCCCTCCACTAGACCTTGAGTGGTGGTCTGGGCGCTAGTCATTCGGATGAGACGATAAACCGAGGTCCCATGTGCAGCATGCACTTAGCGCACGTAAAAGAACGCGCGGCAACAAAAGGGTTGTTCCTGGCAAAATTCTGAAGGAAAATCCACATCGATGGGAAATACAAATAAAACTGCACGCAGGGGAAAAAAAAAGAAGTGTGGTGCTGTAGTATAGCGACGCGATCTACCTGGGGAGAGCAGCCCAAATTTCACACAGAGAAATTTGTTGTGATAAAAAGAAATACAAATACAAATAATGCTGCTTGCACTACTATTCAGTCAAGGAATACAGTGTTAGTATTACCCATAATTATACTCTAATTCTGTTGGTACTAGTGTTTAGTCATAGAATATAGTGTTAGTATCATTCAATAGAATCTAGTGCTGTTGGTACTATTGTTTTGTCACGGACTATAGAGTTAGTATTATTCATAGAATCTAATGCTGGTAATATTTAGTCATGGAATATGGTGCCAGTAGTGTTCTGGTTATTGTTTTGCGACGGCACCACAGTTGTGAGTTGTGAATGGGACAGTAATTCAAATGATCGTCCGTTTTCGGGTGGAAACGGTTAATCTGTTGCACTTGGGGCGGTGGGGGTGAGGGTGGGGAGTGCAGTAGTCTTGTTGGTATTTTCGTCAAATTTGGCGTACTCGACCGTTTTGTGATCCCGACATTACGGTAGCCACAGTACGTCTTCGGGATTGAACGTGTGCTCAAGATGTTATGCGTGCGTCTCATTAAAAAAACCGGAAGGGAATGGGGTCAGAACAAGGATGAACTCCCAGGAACCCCACCCCCACACCCCCCTTCTCCCTTCTCCCCCATGCCCCCCACCCAGCCCTGTACTGATCGGTTTGGGGATCTACCGACTGAACTGTTCTGGCCCCTACATCCCCCCCCCCCTTTACTCCCCCCCCCCCCCCCCCTTTGCCTTTCTAGACATAATTTTGCCAAAGATTAGGGCGGGTAATTGCGAATTAAGCAGGAATCGTAGGGTCATTTGTTATCAAAGTGCTTTATTGATAATACTTAGCCATTGATCCAGCATGCCCACCGTTTCGGCCGCAATTCAGGGGATGCATATTAACAATAACTTCTCTGACAATCAAGAGGATCTTGTGTGTTTAGCAGAAAATGTACCTACATGTTTGGCAGGCAAGTTGTAAAACATTCTCCAAACTGACCAAAGCCATCAAGGTTATGGATGTTCTGTATCACATGTAGGTATACGTTGAAGGATATTTTCCAAGATATAGTTCCCTCCCCCCCTCCCTTCCCCCATCCCCCGGGCCCCCTCTCTCAAATATAGTTTCTGTCCATAGATTCATGGAATGGACGTAGCGTTGGGGTTTTACTTTTAGAGATTTTTCGATATTCTGGGTAAGGGAAATCGAGAAAAAAAATTACCCCCACTCCGCATCAATTTCTTCGCCCCCCCCCCCCCCCCAAAAAAAAAAAGTAAAGAAAAAAAACAAACACTGCATTCTTGATACTGGCTAATACTGTAATTATCAGAATTTATTTCGGATATTATCCATGCATAAAATTGTTTAAAAGCATGTCATGACCAGCTGTTGATCGCTAGTTTGAGGCAAAGAGAGAGAACTCTCTCTCTCTCTCTCTCACACACACACACACACACACACACACACACACACACACACACACACACACACACCAAATCATAAAAGGCACTGGTCAGTGGATTTTTGTTGTTTTGTTTTGTTTTGTTTGTCTGGCCTTTTTTCCCGCGATATACCTTTGCATTGCTAAATGTTTACTTTTAAGGTATACCCGTATTTAGATTTTATTGTTTTTAATGTATAAATTTGGTGACGTGCGCTGAGTACCAATGAAGAAGACCTACAACTCTTTACTAAAATCGTACTCGTTATTATTTTCTATCTGAAATGATTGAAAGCGGGCGCTTTGACGTATGTGTTTTGTCATTAACGTATTTGTTTCGGATGTTTCAGGTCAGCGGTCTAGTGGCGGAATCCTGCAGGTGGCTGGGTCTCACAGGACAACTGATGGCTTCTGTTCCACCAAGTGACAAGTTCACCAGTGACAAGTATCAGCCAGTGACAGTACATCAGTGACAAGAAAAAAGAATTGCGTGGTGACAAGTACATCAGTGACAAGTATATCAACGGTGCATCTTATTTTTGTGCTTAATGTTGTCCCTCTGAGGGAAAGAAAGTGTTTCTTTGTACGAAAAAATGTTTTGATCACATGTGTCGTTGGAGCGAAATCCTGTTGAACGCAGCACCTGCAATGCAAAGTTTCCAAAGTGAACACTTGATCCGTGGCGCACAAGCGCATGGACTGAGTTTGATCTTTTTTTTCTTTTTTTTTCACACTTAGTTGCTCTGTAGACCAATAACTGTCTCTTAAGAACCAGACACTATCGTCAGAAGTGTACCTGCATCTATGGATGTGTAACTGTATATGTAAACGCTCTGGCTCTCCGGGGATAGGGCGTCCAATTATTAGTATTATTATTATTATTATTTGATTATTTTGATTACTGTTAATATAACTGTAAATCCTGCACCGTGTCCTGGAATTATGACATACACTGCCAATCCATTTGTAACAATGAGAATGAAATAGGACTACAAGCATCACCCAGTTTCACTCCCAATGTAAGATTGATGCAGGTCAGCAAGTTTGTTACCATTCAGTATAAGTGTTCATAGTACATTTCAATAGTATGCTTTTTTCTCCAGAATATGCCATAATAAATTTGTAATGATATACTCAAACGCTCATGTTAAGGTCATTATACGATTTGCACAAGAGCCAAAAATAATAAATTTGTAATGATAGACTCAAACGCTCGTGTTAAGGTCATTACACGATTTGCACAAGAGCCAAAAGAGGAAACGTGTGAATTCACCTGTTGTGTACTGCATACGCAGGTAGACTGCAAATAACTAAGCTGAAATCTTCGCTACTAATACAAGAAGTGAAATGCTCATGTTATAAGTATTATGTATATCTCCTGACTATCAGGAAATGTACCCTTATCAGATAAAGCTTTTACATGGTGATTTAACAAATCTCGTATTTATTTTCCGTCGGAACAAGCAGCTTTACGAATAATTCATTTTCTAAGTGTAAATAAACTTCATTTGAAAAGGGGCAATTCAAAAAAAATATTTTTAAATCAGTCGCAAACAATGATTATTGCTATTATGAATTGAAGGAAAACACAACCATATGCAGATAATTTATTATGTCGTTCAGTTTGGAGGAAGTTTTATTCATACATTCTTCAAATTCCGTTGATCTTGAAAAAACATTATCAATTCATTTAACTAGCTTTTTCACAAGCTTTTATTCAACTGTGCATCGAGATGAGACAGAGAGAGAGAGAAGACAACTGTAACAGAAAACGTAGGTCAGCTGCACAGTAGATACATTGCAAACATACGGTACATGAAACGTCAAAAATCCGTTATTCATTAGCGAGTACGTACGCATACACGCGCGTGCGTTACCATCTGTGTTTATGCCTCGGAAACATTGAGGTCTGGTGCCTCAGGACCAGCAGGCGTGTTCAGCATGGCTCCGCTCCAGTCAGTTTTCAGGCAGATACTAGGTCTGTATTCCCCCATGATGTCAAGTTTTCTTAGTGACTAGGTCTGTATTCCCCCATGTTGTCTAGTTTTCTAAGTGACTAGGTCTGTATTCCCTCATGATGATGTCAAGTTTTCTAAGTGACTAGGTCTGTATTCCCTCATGATGATGTCTAGTATTCTTTGTGACTAGGTCTGTATTCCCCCATGATGATGTCAAGTTTTCTAAGTGACTAGGTCTGTATTCTCCCGTGATGATGTCAAGTTTTCTAAGTGACTAGGTCTGTATTCTCCCATGATGTCAAGTTTTCTAAGTGACTAGGTCTGTATTCCCCCATGATGATGTCAAGTTTTCTACGTGACTATGTCTGTATTCCCCCATGATGTCAAGTTTTCTACGTGACTAGGTCTGTATTCCCCCATGATGATGTCAAGTTTAAGTGACTAGGTCTGTATTCCCCCATGATGTCAAGTTTTCTAAGTGACTAGGTCTGTATTCCCCCATGATGATGTCAAGTTTTCTAAGTGACTAGGTCTGTATACCCTCATGTCTAGTTTTCTTAGTGACTAGGTCTGTATTCCCCCAAGATGGTGTCAAGGTTTCTTTGTAACTAGGTCTATATTGCCCATGTCTAGTTTTCTTAGTGACTGACTGTATCCCTCCATGTTGTCTAGTTTTCTTAGTGACTACGTCTGTGTTCATGTGGAGTGCTGGCCTAGAGGTAACGCGTCCTCCAAGGAAGCGAGAGAATCTGAGCGCGCTGGTTCGAATCACGGTTCAGCCGCCGATATTTCTCCCCCTCCACTAGACCTTGAGTGGTGGTCTGGACGCTAGTCATTCGGATGAGACGATAAATCGAAGTCCTGTGTGCAGCATGCACTTAGCGCACGTAAAAGAACCCACGGCAACGAACGGCAAGGGGTTGTTCATGGCAAAATTCTGAAGAAAATCCATTTCGATAGGAAAAACAAAAACTGCACGCAGGAAAAAAAATGGGTGGCGCTGTTGTGTAGCGACGCGCTCTCCCTGGGAAGAGCAGCCCGGATTTCACACAGAAAAATCTGTTGTGATAAACAGAAATGCAAATGTACATACAAATTCCCCCATGATGGTGTCTAGTTTTCTAGGTCACTAGGTCTGTATTCCCCATGTCTAGTTTTCTCAGTGACTGACTGCATCCCTCCATGTTGGTGTCCATACAGTGCCTAGGCAAGTATTCCCCTGTGTTGATATCTACTTTTCATGCTGAAACTAGGTCTGTAGCCCCCCGTCCCCCACCCACCCCCACACTCCCATGCTGATGACTCGGTTTGTATTCCCCCATATTGATACATAGTTTTCAAGCTGTGACTAGGTCTGTACCCCCTGCGTGCAGTTTTATTTGTTTTTCCTATCGAAGTGGACTTTTCTACAGAATTTTACCAGGAACAACCCTTTTGTTGCCGTGGGTTCTTTTACGTCCGCTAGGTGCATGCTGCAGACGGGACCTCGGTTTATCGTCTCATCCGAATGACTAGCGTCCAGACCACCACTCGTCTAGTGGAGGGGGAGAAAATTACGGCGGCTGAGCCGTGATTTGAACCAGCGCGCTCAGATTCTCTCGCTTCCTGGGCCTTTATTCACCCTTATTGTGTCTAGTTGTCATGCAGTCACTATGCCTTTATTCCCCATTATTGATGTCTAGTTATCATACATTGACTAGGCCTTTATTCCTCCTTATTGTGTCTAGTTGTCATGCACTGATTAGGCCTTTACTCCCCCCCGTATTGTCTAGTTATCACGCTGTGACTAGGTCTTTATTTCCCCCTTGTTGATGCCTAGTTATCACGCTGTGACTTGGTCTTTATTCCTCCTTGTTGTCCAGTTATCATGCAGTGACTAGGTCTTTATTCCTCCTTGTTGTCTAGCTATCATGCAGTGACTAGGTCTTTATTCCTCCTTGTTGATGTCTAGTTATCATGCAGTGACTAGGTCTTTATTCCTCCTTGTTGATGTCTAGTTATCATGCAGTGACTAGGTCTTTATTCCTCCTTGTTGATGTCTAGTTATCATGCAGTGACTAGGTCTTTATTCCTCCTTGTTGATGTCTAGTTATCATGCAGTGACTAGGTCTTTATTCCTCCTTGTTGATGTCTAGTTATCATGCAGTGACTAGGTCTTTATTCCTCCTTGTTGTCTAATTATCTGTGACTGCTGTGACTAGGCCATTTTCCCCATTGTCTAGTTCTGATGATGCGAATATGTCTGTTACCCCCCACCCCCACCCCACCCCACCCCCGTGTCGATATCCAGTTTTAATGCATTGACTAGGCCCATACCCTCCTCCCCCCTGCCCCCCATGTTCAGTATTTGTGCTGTGACAAAGCCTGTATTCCAACATGTTGATGTCAACGCCTTTGGTCCACTTTTGCGGGTAGTAAATACCAAGAAAAATGTCTTCCGCGATGAGCGTAAAAAATGGCGATTCAGTTTACAGTTTCGAAAGTCGCTGTTGCTCATCGAGAAAAAAAAAAAGAAAAAAAAGATGGATTCGCAGCATAAACCAGGGCTGCCAGCCATACCGACCCACGATATCTTAGTACCTCGAAACATTCCGTGAATCACTATGTGGTTCCATCGAGCGTTTGCCAGGTTCCTTTATGGTCCAAAATAAAAGAACTGTACTGAACTGGCACAATCACTGTTGATTTGAGAGGAAAAAAAGCAGCAAATGCTGTGCACAAGGACAAAGTCAGTATTCTAAGAGAAAATGAGCTGTGGCACTTAGTTTTTTGAAAAATCAATGGTCTGAAAAAAACTTTTCGTGCAGTTCAGCATCAAGGTTTTTGTTCACGTTCGAAAATGTGTCCTCGCACGAAATCTTTGTTTGTAGACCAGCCACCACATGGGGCCTCATACCAAAAGCACGATCCATGTTTGTGAATCCAGAAAACTGTATGCACCGTACTGCTATCATCGCCTTGGTAGTTTACTTCGATCAATGAATTTATGCGGAGTGGAGTTAAAATCATTGATTAGTTGTCAATCCAGAAGAATCGGATTTCAGGGTTGGCACCTGGGTATATGCTGTCGCGTCGCGTTCTAAAATGACCGCTGTCTGTGTCTGTGCACCATCTTTTTTTTAGATTCGCACGTGCATTCATAAGTGGACCAATGGGGTTGGCAGACCCTTATTTGGGCCTTGTACAAGTTTCCCTTGTTTAAGATAATGGACGATGGCACATCGTCAGGGGGCAAAAAGCTCACCGACAATGTTTGACAAAGTAATGCTTTTGATGATGAGGAACGCGGTCGTTTTTTGAAGTGGAGGGAGTGTTATCGAGTAAACGTCACTTTTTGCAGCATGCCAGTGCTTATTTTGGGGGGGAGGTGAACATTTCCAGAATTTCACATTGTCGGTGAGCTTTTGTCGGGTCCCATTACCCATGGTGATGTGCTTTCGTTTCAACTGCGGTTTGTTTCCGAGATGATGTGTAACCACTGTTTTTTTCCCCCCGAAAGAGCAGTGGAAGAAATTTTATCTGGGGGTGGATCGCCTTCATTGTAGTTGAAATTGCCGAAAATTTGTACAAGGGGGAGGAACGGCCGAATCATAAAATTGGACTTAGTATATATTTTGCGGCCTTTCCTCCCCCTTAAAAAAAAAAAATGCTTAGAAAATAAAGACAAAACAAACTTTTCGTTTTGTGATTTTTATTTACTGATTCAAAAATCAGAGACATTACAAGCTTGCAAGCATATTAAACAATTTTTATTCCCGATTTAAAATTACAATCATTACAAGCATATTTAACAGAAATTGAATAAGTATTAAAAAATAATTTTTAAAAAAAAGGGGGAGGACGGCCGCATCCTATATACACTAAGTCCAACTTTGTGATTCGGCCGTTCCTCCCCCTAGTAAATCTCAATTTGAAACCCTACAAAAGCTGTCACCTGAAGCGACAACCAGGGATGCGAGTCCCTCGGGTTCCGTGTGAAATTTATTCGTTACGAGTGGGCGTGTCATTGAAACTGAACGACCCAGTGACCCCCCCCCCCCGGTCACTCCAATCTCCACACACACACACTGGAGGACCGCTGAATCGCCCAGTTTCAATGACGCACCCACCCGCAACAAATACGAACATACGGAACCCGAAGGACTAGCATCCGTACCACCACCGCCACTGAAAACAGCATACGATGCTCAGAAAATGAAAGGGAGACAGGAAAAAGTTGGACTGGACGCGCCAGTTTGAAAACGTGCGCGTGTGTTGGAGCATTCTCTCGCGCACTTGTTCTCCCTGGAAACAATCTGGGGGAAAAAACCACCAACCCCCCCCCCCCCCCCCCCAAAAAAAAAAAAAAAACAACAACAAAAAACAAACAAACAAAACCTCCCGCCAGCCTTTCCCTCCTTAAATTAAAATTTTGACTATATGACACACACACACACGATCTCACGTTTTCAAGCTGGCGAACTTTCCACCAGCACGTTTTTCCTGTCTCACCTTTTTCGCCAAACATCGTCAACATTTACATAACAAAGATTTTTTTTGGAGGGGGAGAGCGCCACCATGTCCATCCAACGACAGGAACTCGCCACAAGCACGGACGGGGGTGGATGGGGGGCCACATCGAAACAGGCGTCAAGAGAACGGCATAAAAGGCCATTCATTTGGGGGACAGTTTCGATTCCCGAACATCTATTTCTCTTGATAGATGTTGGTGGGGTGTCAAAATGGAATTCTAGCAAGAAACACAAATCTGTAGCCACCCACATTAGAATTATACCTTTGTCGATAGATAGCACGGCACAAAAAGCCATACATTTAGGGGACAGTTTCGATCCCGAATATCTATTCCCCTTGATAGATGTTGGTGGGGTGTCAAAATGGAATTCTAGCAAGAAACACGAATCTATAGCCCTCCCACGCCCCACACCCCTCATTAGAATTATACCTTTGTCGATATAAAACTGATCCACTGAAAATAACACACCGTACATGGAAATAGAAAGTCAAAACTATGCCCCACAAGTCTGCCATTGTCCCATCAGTTCATCAATACATCACCTTCGATAAATTTCGGTGGGCGTTGTCAAGTCTAGGACACCGCCTGAACTGTTTAGAAAAAAAAAAAATAAAAGAAAAAAAATAGAAGAAAAAAACAAACTAACATTCCATATGTCGGTGTCCACACCCTTCAGATGCTGCTAACACTGTCAGAACTACTGACTGATGACCACAACTGTTGTCTGACGTTGCAAACACTGCACAGGACCGTCAACCAGGCGTTGACGTCACGACTGTTCCTAACACAGAGCGTCACGGTTCACAACACAAGAGCATCGCGGTTTATGACACAGCATCACGCAGAACGTCACACACGGAACAGAGGACCAACAATAACGTTGTCTGTCTGGAAGGAGATGCCGTGTCATCCTGTCACCCAGTCTGCCGCAGGGGATCCATAACGGAATGAACCATGTGCTTACACTTCATTGTTCCAATCCAGTGACACAGCGCACCCTTGTGCTACACGGTGCTAGACCGTCACGATCCTCCGTCTTCACACAGCATGGGCACTGTACAGTGCATGTGTTGCAGCACTCTCATTTCTATACTGAAGACAGAAACGGTTTCTTATTTTACCGTTCCTCTCCCCAACACGTCTCCACTGACCGATTCCACAGGTTGATAACCTACTCCTGTGCAGAACATGCTTCGAACATAAGCAGGCGATACCAGTCCCCATGTCCCAGTCTCGCCTGAATCACCAAAGTTCCATCTCGACAAGGCCAAAGCGGTGATCTGGGTACACGTATTTCAAACGAGATGATAAATTAGACTGAATAATAATAATAATAATAGTTGTTATTATCATTACTTTTATCTATCATCATCATCATCATTTTTTTTTAATTTTTTTATTATTTTTTTTTTTTTACCAAGAAAACATTTATGAAAATCAATGGTAGGGGAAGAATTATTCAACTGAAAAGGGGGGCGGTTGAGGGGTGGGGGGTGGGGACTGGAGGAGGAGAGAGAGAGAGAACAGAATGTGGAAAAGATAGTGTGCAAAATGTAAAATGGACAGGGTGTGCGTCGGTGACTGGAGGAAGAAAAGCATAATATTGGAAGGGTGTGTGTGTGAGAGGGGGGATGTGGGAAGCGAGATTAGGACAGAAAATTAAATCAATTATCAATTATTGTGTGCAAAACTTCTATGAACTATCATTTGAAAGGAGGATAATGTGGGGACCTACAATAAACAACCATCTGGACTATTTAACACATAACTGGCTAACTTTGATAAAGAACATTTTGAATTTTTTTTCCCCAAAAAATCAAACATTTGAAACTGGTAACACGTGTTCAGTTATTTCGGGGATGGGAGAGTGGGGTTTCGTTTTTAAACAGCGGGTTAAAAAGAGCTCTTCTTTAAACGACCCTTGCAAATGCATTCAATATTTTCACAATATTTTGTATATGAGGCATTTAGTATTAATCCAAATGTCATGCTCTAAACAGCCCTGTCAGTTCTTTCAAAATTTGATAAGGCAGAAGTGATAATTTCAAAAGACAGAAAAGAATTTAGTATATTTCTTTCAACAATATTTCACATTTCAGATGATTATAAACGATAAGGAAGTTCAATTGCATGTAAAGTATGTATGCGTGCGCGTTTAAAAGACCGACATACAAAGAGACACAGACAGACAGACAGACAGACACACACACACACACACACACACACACACACACTTCTTTCAACAATATTACAAATTTCAGATGATAAACGATAAGGAAGTTCAGTTGCATATAAAAGTGTTTATGCGTGCGCGTTTGAAAGACAGCGACAGAGAGACACAGAAACAGAGAGAGAGAGAGATAGAAACAAACACACACACACGGACAGAGAAACACGCACACACACACAAACAAACACACACACACACACACACACACACACACACACACACACACACAGTGAGGAGAAGGAGGAGTGAATAGACGAAACGGGGGTGGAGTGCTGGAGAAACAGAATAGTCAAACTATCAAGAGGCCACTGAGAGTGGCCGCACCATCAAACAGTAGGCGAAGTGGGAATAGGCTGATCGGACCTGCTAGCTCTTACACCCCTCCCCCCTCGCTCTTCAAGGACGTTATCAAGATTCCTATTCCATACCTGCCACACACGACGCCTGACCCACTACCCCCCATACCACCGCTGTCCACACTGCCTGACTGGGGGCCCTAGGTTTTCCTTCACAAGGACACAGGACCTCCAGGCCAGACTGATGCATCTGTGCAGTCTACAGTGCGCATCCTGCAGACACCGTGTCATGGTAAATGACGTGCACACTGTGTTTGTGCAGTAAGCCAACTTCCATGGACAAACGGCGCGAACCTGTACGTTACGTGCCCATGAACAACCACCACCGAGGTCACAAAGTCAAGGCAAAACTGTGATGACTGGCAGAAACTTGTGGAACTCAATCACGGGAATCGATGTCTTTGCTGAGGAAGAGCGGGGTCTGTGTCGACATGACATGGGGTTTGGCTGCTTCCTGACTGTGTCCTGGGTCACAGCTGTAGGGGGTCCATTCCAATCTGGTGCGTCTCCTCTGGAGGCTCTCCTCGTCTGCTTCAACTCTGCACAGTAAATAGATGAAACACAGTTAAATTATGTCAAAATAATAAAATAACATTATATAAAGTAGATAAATGAAAATACTGAAATACATTTCAAAATGGATACATAAAGCGCATCAAGAAATAAAATGGTTTGAACAATCCTTAAAAGATAACACTCCATGAAATTCCCTGTTCACCACAGTGGACTCTTTTGTGTCTTGAGTCTTATGTGACTGTCTGTGTCAGTCTGTCTCTGTCTCTACGTATGTATGTCTGTCTATATGAATGTATGTTTGTGTGGTGTGTGTGTGTGTGTGTGTGTGTGTGTGTGGTGTGGTGTGTGTGGTGTGGTGTGTGTGTGTGTGTGTGTGTGTGTGTGTGTGTGTGTGCACGCGCGCTAGTGTGTGTATGCGTGCATGTGTTTGTGCGCGCGCGTGCGTGTGTGTGTGTGTGTGTGTGTGCACGCGCGCTCGTGTGTGTATGCGTGCATGTGTGTGCATGTGTTTGTGCGCGCGCGTGCGTGTGTGTGTGTGTGTGTGTGTGCGCGCGCACACGCGCGCGCGCGTACTTTCACACAGTTAACGTGTTGACCATTTCATTTTTTATTGCACCCTCGCTCCAATCACTGGCATCTTACAGACTACGTCATCACCAGGAAGAGTGACGGGCTGGAAGTCAGAGTGACGAGAGCCATGTGTAGTGCCGACTGCTGGACTGACCACCGCCTCATTGTGTCCCAGTTCAGGCTTTGCATTCTGCCCACGAGAAGACCCCTAGGTCAGAAGACTGCAAAGAAGCTGAATGTCTCCAAGCTGAAATGCAGCAAGGTTGCAGAAGAACTCGCTGACGACGTTGAAGGCAGACTGCCAGACACACCACAGGAAGACGGGACCAGCGTTGAGGAACAGTGGATGGCCTTTAGAGACGCTGTCGACACGACTGCCCTCGAACATCTCGGACCAGCAATCCGAAGAAACCAAGACTGGTTCGATGAGAATGATGAAAAAACACAGGCGCTGATAACGGAGAAAAATCAACTGTTTTGAGCGCACCATAACGACCTCACGTCACGCCAAGGAAGATGCCCTTGCTAACGTAAAAAGAAAGGTGAGGAAGAAACTTAGCGAAATGCAGGACAGCTGGTTCAGTAAAAAAGGCGGGTGAAATCATGGCTACGCTGACAGCCACGACACAAAGTGCTTCTACGATGCGCTTAAGGCTGTGTACGGACCCCAGTCCTCCGCCTCCTCGCCCCTCCTCAACGCAGATGAGATGCAGCTGCTGACAGAGAAGAAGCAGATTCTGGAGCGGTGGGTTGAGCGCTTCAACAACGTCCTCAACCGTTCTGCCAACATCAACGACGAGGTCATTGCTCGCTGACCTCGACACCCTCTCCACAGAAGATGTAGTCAGGAAGGCAGTGAAGCAACTCTCCTGTGCCATAGCGCCAGGATCCGATGCAATCCCTGCTGATGTATACAAACCATCCTGCCGTGATGCAAAAGCTGACTGAACTCTTCCAGTCCATGTGGAACGAGGGACAGATCCCGCAGCAGCTGAAAGATGCCAGCATAGTCCAAGAGGACACGCAACCGCCAGTCTTGCGACAACCACCAAGGCATCTCCCTCTTGTCCATGGCTGGGAAGATTCTGGCCCGTGTCCTGTTCAACCGCCTCAAATATCTCGAGCAAGGTCTCCTCCCAGAAAGCCAGTATGGCTTCCGTGCTAAACGTGGGACTGCGGACATAATTTTTGGTGCGCGCCAACTCCTGAAAAAATGCCAGGAGCAACACAGCGACCTCTTCATGACCTTTGGCGATCTGACCATGGCTTTCGATACCATCAGCAGAGGAGGCTTGTGGAAGATCATGGAGAAGTTTGGCTGCCCAAGCAAGTTCATCACAATCGTCTTTCCCTCTGACAAACAAGGCTGCGTCTCGCCCCGACTCTTCAATATGGTATTCTCTGCCATGCTGACAGATGTCTTCCGTGACTGCGAAGAAGAAATTCACGTCGAGTACAGGACTGGCGGGAGATTGCTCAACCTCAGGCGCCTGCAAGCTGTTACAAAGGTAAAAGAGACTGTCATCAGAGACTTCTTGTGTGCTGATGACTGTGCACTAACGCCAGCACAGAGCAGAAAATGCAGTGTGAAATGAACTGCTTCTAACAAGCCTGCAACAGCTTCGGTTTCACTATCAGCACCTCCCGAAATAAGACAAAACCGATGTACCAGCCAGCCCCAGCAAAGTCATGCCATAAGTCGCGCATCACAGTGAAGGTGCAAAACCACCAGGCAGTCGACAACTTCACCTACCTGGGCAGCACGCTCACTCGCGCAGAGAATATAGACGCTGAGGTCAACTGCAGGATCGCCAAAGCCAGCGCCACCTTTGGGAGACTCCGTGAGAACGTCTGGGAGCGGAGAGGACCCAGCGCAACCACCAAGCTGAAGGTCTACTGTGCAGTGGTCCTTACCACCGTCTTTTACGCCAGCGAGACTTGAACTGTCTACAACAGACACGCCTGACAGATCAATCACTTCCACCTGAGCGGTCTCCGCAGACTCCTCTACATCTGGTGGCAGAACAAAGTCCCCAACACGGAAGTCCTGGAACGAGCTGGCCTCTGCAGCGTCTACACCCTCCTGCAGAAAGCCCACGATAGGTGGGCTGGACATGTGGTCAGAATGCCAGTCAGTCAACTGTCTAAGCAGCTGCTGTACGGAGAACTGTGTCAGGGCAAGCGCTCAGTTGGAGGGCAGAAGAAACGCTACAATGACTGCCTCAGAGCGTCCTTCAAAGACCTGGGCGTCGACTTCAACACGTGGGAGACATTTACTCCGGACCTTCCAGTTTGGCGCAGCAGGATCACCACAGGAGCCCGTGCAGCTGAAGCCAGGCGCATCACCAAGGCGCAACGAAAGCGTGCTATGCGCAAGGCCCAAGCAACATCCACTGCCTCGACAGCACGCACTCACTTGTGTCTCACATGTGGAGGAGCCTTCAGGGCCAGGTTTGGCCTCATCATTCACCTCCGGACCCACAGCCACCGGTCTTCAATCTGATTTTGAAGCCATGCTCATTTTCGAATCCAAAGGACGACCATCACTCTACGTGGGTCATCAGCGACAGAGAAAAAACTGTCAG
>NC_134893.1:50645476-50650476 GCF_041734735.1 Babylonia areolata | reverse complement strand
AGATAAGGCTGACCTTAGTGAAACGGTCGATTCAAATTTTCTTTTGTGTTTATTCCAATTAATTCAGTGTCCATTTTAGAATATTCATACGCAGTAAACACGTCATTAATGTAGTTAGTGTCGCTGTAAGTGTTCTGTCCAGGATTGGTATTTCTTTGCTTTTAATCACGAAAAAGAAAAAAAAACGATGTCATGGCATCTGCTTTCAAGATGTACGGGCAGCTGCAAAGGGGTAACAGCGTTTTCGTAATCCAGAAACATCATCAACAAAATAAACTGTTGATGATTCGGAAATACAGTTAAATTCGGGAGACGTACAACCTATTGTTGATATGACTGTGAAGATGATTTTTTTTCCACTATGTTTGAGCCAAATTTGGTATTTGCAGAAAAAAAAGTATTTCCAGAGAAAATGGCAATGTTAAAGTTTCACACACACACACACACACACACACACAAAGCCGAACACGAGGTTATAACATAGACTCACTTTGTTTACACAAGTGAGTTAATTAATATATTAATAATTCAAGCCAAATTTGGTATTTGCAGAAAAAGTATTTCCAGAGAAAATGGCAATGTTAAAGTTTACCACGGACACACACACACACACACACACACACACACACACACACACACACACACACACACACACACAAAACCGAATACTAGGTTATAACATAGACTCACTTTGTTTACACTAGTGAGTCAATTAATGAGAACATTTTCGTTATGCTTTATTTGCGTTATTTATGAAAGTAATGTAATTCCACGTGTCCCATCCAAGTTCACATAAAGTCAAAACAAGTTAAAAACAAGAGAGGCAAGGCCTTCAAGACTCACTTGTGATACACTTAAAAAAAATCCAAGCTTTTTATGTATTGAGTATAATTTCAAAATGTAATGTTTAAGATGAGAAAGATCAGTTTAAAGCAAATTAAGTCCCCTAGCATTAATTACAGAGTATTTTCCCTTTTTTACTATCTGCACCAAAACGTTTGCAAAATAAATAAAACTTCCATGCTTTGCAAAAGAAGTTCCTGTTTGAACAAAAAATGATAATAATGACTGCTCTTGTTGTTGGGTCAGAATATCAGATCAAAGTGCCAAGTTTAGAGGATACAAAAAATATAAATATAACAGTAAATGCAGTTTGCATATAATTAGGCTTCATTTTTTTTTTGTTTTGTTTGTTTTTGTTTCGTTTTGTGCCCATCCCAGAGGTGCAATATTGTTTTAGACAAGATGACTGGAAGAACTGAATTTTTTCCTATTTTTACGTCTAATTTGGTGTCAACTGACAAATTATTTGCAGAGAAAATGTCAATGTTAAAGTTTACCACGGTCACACAGACACACACACACACACACACACACACACACACACACATACACACACGCACAGACACACACACACACACACACACACACACACACACACACACACACACACACACACACACAGAGACAACCGAACACCGGGTTAAAACATAGACTCACTTTGTTTACACAAGTGAGTCAAAAATAGAAGAAGAAAAAAGAAATTAACGGACATAAAGCTCCTAACTAATGCCCCGTGATTGATTCAATTAACTAACAGCAACCGAAAAAGGAAAAAAATAGAACACTGCACAGCACATGCCAATCACAGTACTTTCAACACACAAACGCGCGCACACGCACACACACAAACACACACACACACACACACACACACACACACACATATACATACGTTCAATCTCACACATTCACACAGCACACATGAACACAGTAGTGTGTGACAGAGAGTACTTTCAAAATAAGCCAGCCAAATGTAGTTGTTCATGAAACTTTGAGCTAACTAGTTTCCGTTTTGTGTGGTGATTAGGTTTATATCGTAAAAAGAAAAAAAAAAAAAAAACAATATTACAACACTATACCGTATTATGGATGCTGAACAAACATGCAGTTGAGCAACACAATTACTGATATACAAAGAAGCAACAAGGAAAAAAAGTGTAAAAAGAAAACGGGAATGTCAGAGAAAGAGAGAGTGTGTGTAAGAGAAAGGGTGAGAGAGAGAGACAGAGAGGTGGAGGGAGGATGAGGAAGGTAGATGGAGGGGGGAGAAGGAGAGGGAGAGATGGGGAGAAAAACGAAATTTGCAACACAAAGCCTTGCAACTTTAGTATTTGTGCCATAGACTTAAAATTAACCTTACCGTTTGAGGCTAAAAATACAAAAGGACACACACGCGCGAACACACGCACAAAGACACACACAGACACACACACACACACACACACACACACACACACACACACACACACACACACACATACACACACGTAGAAACTTCAGTAAACCAGCTAATCGAAAAAAAAAGAAAGAAAGATAAATCCAGACGCGTCGTCAAAATATTGTTTCATCAGCTGTTGACTTTCACTTTATAAAACAAAATGTACACAGAACAGGAAGCCTTTTATTTTTTTTAATCAACGAAAGTTCCCAGTCACCAAAACAAGATGTCGTCAACAGGTATAGAACTCTGTCGGTAAAAACAAACTTTTTAATATCGCCAACATGTACAGAACACCTTCGGTAAAAACAAACAGTGTAATATCGTCAACATGTATAGAACTCGATTGGCAAAAACAAAGTGTGTACGATTCCCGCTATCGCATTCAAAACCGGATTGTAGTGAAAACAGATTTGGTCAGTTTTAGTTGGCTAGTTGCAACTCTAGGCGAGAGAGAAGGAAAACAAAAACCTGCCCCAAATAGTCGTTAAAACGAAAACAAAACAAAAAAGCGAATACAAAGCATAATTATTTTATCACATGGGCCTGTAGTTAAAACAGAAACAAGGATGAAGACAACATAACATAATTGTGTGCATGCACGCGCTTAACGCCAGCACGTAGACGTATTGACTGACCTATTTGCATGGACTGAAACGAAAGTGCAAGCCCAAAACTGGACCGAACGCCCCAAACACAAACTGTCAAATAGTTTACTATAATGGCTGTAACGATAAAACGAATTTAATCCTGTGCATACACATATTACATACATACAGATAATATACTGTGAAAGCACATCCAATCGGCCTAAACCTATGAATACTCGTTGAAAATAGTTTTAAGGATGACCTTACTTAAACAGATCTAGATGTTAATTGAAAAATACACATGCTTCTTAGCAAAGGCAAAGAAAGGAAACACAATGATCAAAAAACAAAACAATGATTCACACTAAAGGGGGGCGGAGGTGGGGGGGACTCTCCCTATAAGATATTTCAAGCCTGACTATTACATAATTTACGCGAAAACGAAAATGCGAGCATTCTGTGAAATACTCTGGCCGTTATAAACTGCTAAACTGCAGTCATTCATTGGCAGAATAAACTTATGTTGTACTGACAAATTATTTGCTACCGTGGTTATTGCACTAAGTTGGCATTTTTTCTGGTGATTTCAATACATTGATAAAAAAAATTCAATTGATTATAACTGTTTGTGCCCGAAATGATTCAAACACTTTGATTTCAAACAGAATACCAGCATTGAAGCAGTGAGCGGGTGACAACGCACCTGTTGGATGATGGCACTTGTTAGTGGTATAACACAATTCATAAATACAACTCATCTCTTAATAATTCGTCACTGACGGTGCAAGGCATGGGTGAGCGCTTAAGGGATCTACTTCGAAACTGACATACGTTTGATATGTCAAAAAAAGTCTACAAAACGGGTTGAGAGAGAGAGAGAGAGAGAGAGAGAGAGAGGTAGGGGGGTTTGTGGGGCGGGGGATATCGGGGGGGGGGGGGGGAGCAGGGGGTGCGAGGGTGGGTGGGGGGCGGGGCGTGAGGGGCTATCATGTTTTGTTCAACTCAGTTCACGTAGTTAACAACTCTACTGACTTATATGGGTGGGGGCGGGGCGTGGGGTGCTATCATGTTTTGTTCAACTCAGTTCACGTAGTTAACAACTCTACTGACTTATATGGGTGGGGGCGGGGCGTGCGGGGGCTATCATGTTTTGTTCAACTCAGTTCACGTTGTTAACAACTCTACTGACTTATATGGGTGGGGGCGGGGCGTGCAGGGCCTATAATGTTTTGTTCAACTCAGTTCACCTTGTTAACAACTCTACTGAACTATATAATAATTCCGGAACTCCAACCGCGTAAAACCAATCCAAACAACAGCAGAAACAAAACAATGACATCAGAAGCTAAACCACGAAAAACGTAATCGCGGCAGACAGACATCTCTCTCCAACAAGCTCAGGTGTGTTGTAGCGAACCAGCCAATAACTGTATCACTCGACAGAGCAAAGCAATGACAACGCAAAGCTGGTGTCGATTCTGAAGACCCCATTCTCTTGCTTTTGGTTTTCACCTTTCGTGGAGCAGCAGAGTTTAGATTAACTCACTCAGTACGGCCAGTCCTCTCTTCTCCTCTACACAGACCCCTCGGATGTCCAGTGGGTGTCTGAATGACCCAACATTTAGCTTCCGTCGTCAGAATTGTGGTATTCTCTGTCAACATTCACGTCTTCAGTATAAGAGCCTTCCGCTTGCAATATTTTGATGATGGTAATTGGGGTGAAACGCTGTTAACGTCGTCTCTTTCGCCGTTCGTATGGAAAGAGTTAACGACTGGAGCTAACGTCCTTCAGACAAAGTTGTTCAGGGTTAGAGGTTTTTTTTGAAGGGCAGCAGATATTGAACTCAGCACCCTCGTTGTTGATCAAGTTATCGTTAACAACGAGCAATCCGTAAAACATGAATAAGTCCACGTTTTTTAGGCCAAGCAGATCGCAAGGACTCAGCTTGGAGCTAACAACATGTTAACGAATTTTTCTCCAAGTGAAAAGAAAAAAAAAAATGTACTGAAATCTGTACGAAACAACAACCTATTAAATCATGGCAGATCAAAAATACAGTTTTAATTAAGATTATGTGTGGAAATAGAAATTAAGATTTTGCGTCTTTCAACTGAGCAAAAAAAAACAA
>NC_134893.1:50635476-50642976 GCF_041734735.1 Babylonia areolata | reverse complement strand
CTGTTTTTATCCCGCCATGTAGGCAGCCATACTCCGTTTTCGGGGGTGTGCATGCTGGGTATATTCTTGTTTCCATAACCCACCGAACGCTGACATGGATTACAGGATCTTTAACATGCGTATTTGATCTTCTGCTTGCATATACACACGAAAGGGGTTCAGACACTAGCAGGTCTGCACATATGTTGACCTGGGAGATCGTAAAAATCTCCACCCTTTACCCACTAGGCGCCGTCACCGTGATTCGAACCCGGGACCCTCAGATTGACAGTCCAACGCTTTAACCACTCGGCTATTGCGCCCGTCACTCAATACAATACATGCTACAATACTAACGAATAACAGTTTTTCATGGATGCAGTGTGTCGGTTTTGAACCCGGGTGTTTCATGACCAAAATAATATCATATTTCATTCTCTATTCTGTTCAATATTCGTCAGAGGGCCCTGAAAGCTTCAATGGATTTTACTGCTGCTGCTGCTGCTGCTGCTGCTGCTGCTGTTGCTGTTGTTGATGTTGATTTGTTTTGTCAATGCTGTATATTGTTGTTGATTATGTAACTGTTGTTTTAGTTGAGCAAAGGTCGGTTGCGGATCACGATTTTATCATTCGAGGCCTGCTGCAAATATAGTTTTCACCCTATCACCACCACTACCAACAGCAACAACGAAATAAATACGGATAAACGAAAAAACAAACAAACAACAAATATAAAAAATATATCACAGTCACTCTTTGTTTCTTTAACGTTTCACTCCTGAGGATATTCGCTTGGAACCCGAACACACGAAACAAACGTCGCACAATTAACATCACAATTAAGAAATAAAATTGGTTAGTGAATTAATAAGCTTAAAGAAGATGACAATAATAACGAAAAACAAACAAACAAACAAAAAAAACAAACAACAAAAAACAATGGAAGTCAGAAAAGCGAAGACTTCACCTGCTTAACAGAATTCTATAAGAGAATATAATATAATTTTATGAAAGAAGAAGAAATGCATGTATATGTATGTATGTTTGTTTGTTTGTTGTTAATCATACATATGTCTCTTTCGTTTGTGATGTCACTGCAGTCAACAAAGCACAGTGATATATATATATATATATATATATATATATATATATATATATATATATATATATATATATATATATATGAGATTCTAAGCTTAAACGTATATCATATACACAAAGAGATATGCCATCGATTTAAAAAAATGAATTTTCTCTTACAGAAGAAAACATAACAACAAAAGACAGGAACACCAAGAAATGAAAATAAGCAGGGCTAAAACTTGGACCAAAATATTGCTTTGTTCGAACAGACAAACTCCGTGCGTTTACGCAAAGTGTTTTGCTTTGGCTATCTGATTTGATTATGTTTATGTATCTAAAGCACAGAAAAATGACAGACAATTACCCTACACATATACAGACTTAAGCAAAATAACATTGCACTTTGGTGTCATGTTCATGGAGAATCTGAATTAATCTGCTTCCACGCGAGGGTAATGGAGATTTTCATACAAATATGCAGATAAACTGGGGCTTTTTTCTTCATGAAATTGGAAAAAACACAGTTTCGAGTATCGAGTGTAAAATAAAAGCATTCAGCCTCTGGTAAAGTGTTCAGGACATTAGATCTTAATAAGCCGTAACGTGGAATAAAATTTCATCACGAAATGAAGTAGAATTGAAGTAAGTGTTACGCTGAGCCCAGGGGTATAACTTCCTGAACGTTCTTGTAATATAAAATACATTTCTGTGACATAAAAAAAGAATAACTAAATTTAGACGACCAAAAGAATTGAAACACACTTGCAAGGTGACAATGTAAAAATAACAATCATTACAATATGAGGACGTTAATATTTAAAATTGCACGTGTCCCACACGTAAAACGGCATCAAATATTAATGTCGAGCGTCAAAATCTGCCTCAATCATTCAGCTTTGTTGTTCATGTCACAACCGATCGCGCAAAGCCATATTAGGGCTTGAAAAACAAACAAAAACAAAAACAAAAAGCCCCAAATTTTGATCCCCTTGAATCTGAGAATTAAAAAAACGAAAAAAAAAAAAAGACTAAGTACAGTCACGTTCATGCAGAAATAATTAGGACATTGATGACGTTGATCATTACGTGTTTGTTGTTGTTGTTGTTGTTTCTGTTTTTGTTTTTTTCGTGCGATTAAAAAGAAACTATCATGAACATAAATATGATTATACATGATACGCTAAAATCATATATGTATAATGACAAGCATAAAATTGCCAACGGGTACCTCAATCAAATTTCACGTCTTCAGCTCAAAAGCAACGACGACAACAACACTAAAAACAAAGTAAAAAAAAAACAACAACAAAAAACGTGTGTAGGAAGGGTGCGCAAATGACAAGTCCAGACAAAAAAAAACCAAACTATTCAAGGATTTCTGGAATTTACTCCAGTCAATGGACCAGCAAGGCAAACAATACTACAGGATGAAACACGACAAAAAGAAAAGAAAGGAGCCAGAAACAAAGGTAAGAGAGCAACAGAAAATTAATAAGGAAATTCTTTGCACATTATTTCCGGAAGGTGGAGATACTATTTATACCGAAAGAGTTCCCACCGTCCCCCCCACCCCACCCCCACCCCTCCAACCCGATGGGGGGAATGTAAAAAAAATGTGTACAAAGCACTCCAACTGTATTTACTTCATGCTGATGTTTCATAATGATAATGAAATGACATCGATATCAACACTTATAAAAAAAAAACAAAAAAAAACACTGTTCAGAATGTGCAAAAAAGTTGAGCGAGCTGATTTTTTTTTTTTTCACGAAAAAATACATCTGCAACATCAATATTCTCTCTTGCTTTATATATTTCTTAACCTTCATTCCCTGACTGCCAGTAGCATTTACAACGATCGAAAGCTTTCAAGTCATCGAGCCGACGTATGATTAGTATACCAAGTTCATTTCTGGGCATCCTTGAACGTCCTATGTCACAGTTTACACAGTTTTATATTCCACTATGGACGTTTGGTGTTTCAGTCAAAGACCCCACCCCCTACCCCCTCTGCAGTGTTACTTCATTATACTTGCACCACAAGTGTATGGAATATGAATGTCCTGCTTTAGGCTTAGAACGTCTGATCGTCTGACTGTTCAATGAGCATGCAAGCACGTAAAATCTAACCGTAAATGTTCACATCTTCCAAAAGTTCTGTCTCAGCTCAAAGCCTGTGGACATTAGTGCCGCTGAATCCCGTAACTGATGCCAGTCATCTGCTCTTGTTGTCGCAGCTGAAACTCTGAAGAGGAAACAATATGATTCAGCATCTGTGTCGTTTATGCAGACATTTCTGAATGCAGTCACAAATAATCACCATGTTACCATTTTAGGATTCATTTTAGGCCACATGGTAGGTGTCCTACATTTCGTATATATATATATAAACGCACACTTGCAAATGTTGAGAGTGCACTGTGTGTTTCCAACACGGCACAAAGGAATGCAGATTGTTCTCGGTTCTGGACAGTCCTTCGCAGTTGTCATGGATAGTAAGTGAAAGAGGAGCAGCCCACACTGGTCTTTGTCATTTACACTCCACAGACGCTTGGTTCCGAGAGAGAGGAAGGCCCACAACGTCGTGGGCGGAACCATTCACCTCTCTTAATGAATTTACGGTCGAGACTTGAAGTGAGACAGTCAGGGATAATGTTAAAAGGTTTGTCACACGGCTGCCTGTTCATGTGTGGGTAAAGTCTCGTTCTTCCTTTCACTTTCTGAGTCCTCATAGGGAAAGGCCTCAGTGTGGAAGACACACACACGTTTTGCTCTTCTAAACCCACAACCCTGTACACAAGTTGTTGTTTGTTTTTGCACCCTGTTAAACGCTCAACAAATATTTCCTTTACCAGCGAAATGTATGATTAGATGATGTGGAGGACATGTGGGTGGTTTTTTTTTTTTAATTATTATTTTTGTTGTTGTTGTTTGTTTGTTTTTCACAAAGCACCGACTGAAAATCTTGCGAACTTTCAGAACCTATGCACAGTGTTCAGCCATGAGGAAGAAATGGCGCACAATGGCCCCAGTTAACGCAGGGAAGATGTGAGCGAAATTGGTGTGGACAATACAGCATTGTGCTGTCGGTAAACTCCTACCCGTCGACAAGTGCAACAGCATCAGAGGCATCAAGAAAGTCGTGCAGAAGAATTATACGAGCATAACTTTTACACTGCTTCGGTAGTTTTCATAGCAAAAGTGTTTTCTCTCCCCCCCCCCCCCCCCCCCCCCCCCCCCCCCCCCCCCCCCCGCCCCCTTACCCCCAAGTCTTTGTCATGTCTGACGCAAACCGATTCTGGAAAAAAACATGTCATAAACAGCTGTCTCACACACGTGGGGGCTGTCGGTTTATAGCTATCTTCCACAACCCTGTCACACTGGCACCAAGGCTTACCAGGGGAAGTTTGAGAGATCTCATGAACATGAAACGCACAGCGGGTGCAGGCAGTGGTGTGTGTGGGGGTGGTGGGGTGGGGGAGGGGGGGGTGAGGGCGTGGGGAATGGGGGCCGGGAGTGGGGGGGGGGAATGAGGGAGTTGTCACACCCGACTGTTACACAACGTGCTGTCCGCGAACCCGTCCTCCCCGACCCGCTCAAACTTCCGCCGGATCAGCGGCGTCGTCTCCATCGTGTCCTTCTCCCCCCTCCCTCCCATCCCCACCCCCTCGCCTCCGTCCATCATCATCACCGCACCCCCTCCACCTCCTCCTGCTCTCTCCTCCGCCTTGAGCAGCTCCTCCTCCTCGGGGCCGATGGTGAACTTGAACTTCCGGCGTCGCGAGGAGGTCCTCCTCAACAGCTCCTGGCTGCTGGGACCCGCGAGGTAGCCGTACGGCTGCAGGTAAGGCGCTCGACTTCCACCACCGCTGCTGTTGCTGGTAGGGAGGGTGGTGCCCCCTCCTCCTCCTCCTCCTCCAGGGGACATCCCTCCCACCAGCACCACCTCCCCGTTGCCCATCCCCGGAGGCGGGCCCTGGAAGTGCACCTGGCCCTGATAGTAGTGCACAGCGGCTCGCTCGGCGCTCAGCTGGGAAGGGGAGCGGTCCATGGGACGCTCGAAGGAACGCGAGCGACAGCGGGCCATGTGCCCACCAGCACCACCGCCGCCAGCACCGCCGCCGCCAGTGCTGCGGAACGACCCGCCTCCCACCCCTCCGCTCCCCAGTCCCCCACCTCCTCCTCCTGCCCCTGCTCCTATGGCCACCCCGGTGGCGGTGAGGGTGGAGATGTGGCTGTGGTCGCTGCTGACCGGCCTCAGGCGGTGGGGTCGTCGCTCCCGGTCCTCGCCTGTCAGCCAGTAGGTCACCACCTCCCCTTTGCCCTGCAGCGTCATTTGTATTATTATTACTCTCTCTCTCTCTCTCTCTGTGAAGAATAAATGACCTGATTCTTATGGCCTAAATAGCTTTAATTTTAGGCTATGGCAGTATAAAAATGTTAATAAATCATCATGACCTGATTTTTTTTTTTTTAGCTATTCAAAAACCTTCAAGTTCCTGAAGGAAATGTTACGACGAACTAAAATATAACTTGTCTACTTTTTCAGTTATGAAATGTTGTGCCCATGACATTGGTCCCTTCCCCCTTTATTTTCGGTATTTTGTTCTCTCTCTCTCTCTCTCTCTCTCTCTCTCTCTCTGTCTCTCTATGTAATTGTATGTATGTATGTGTATATATATATATATATATATATATATATATATATATATATATATATTGTGTGTGTGTGTGTGTGTGTGTGTGGGTGTGTGTGTGTGTGTGTGTGTGTAAGCTTGTCTTAGCTATGTGTTATTATAAAATCGAATATCTTATTGGTAATGTGTGCATTGTATTTTACTTTTTATTTTTCTTATTTTAAAAATTATTTTTATGATATATATATATATATATATATATATATATATATATATATATATATATATATATATATATATAGTCTGTTACTATCCCTTTATTTTCTGTTTTACGCAGTCTGCATCATTTGGCACAGCATGACATGGGATACATGACCTTCGTTGTGTTGGGTATATTGTTACCTATTAATGAATGAATATACTGAAAGAATGATATGATGAATGAATGAATGGATGAATGAATAAATGAATAAATGAATGGGTTCTCTTCTTGTAATTAGGAAGGCATAGTCGGACATTGTGTTTGTCTGATGACCTCATGCACACTTTTTGTCAGCAGACATGTCTGCGATTTTTCTTTCAGAGATAATCTTGTATCTTGCCGGGGATAAGAGAGGGGATCAACTGCTGGAAGGGGAACACTTGCATAACGTAACGTGTAAATTGCGGGTCAAGCTAATAAACTTGCAAATGATTGTTGGTAAATGTGCAGGGTTTTCTTTGTAAGGGGGGGGGGGGAGGGGGGTGGGGGGGGGGGGGGGTAGGTGGGTGGGTGTTTGGGTAATAACTAAAATCGATATATGAATTTACTATTCTTCATTTCATTGATATTGTTGTTGTTGTGTACGAGTTGCATGCGTGTGATAGGAAGCATACGTTTTTCTTCGTAATAGTATTGTCAATATATTGGCCTTTGTGTCCTCGAGTGTGGTTTGAGTCTGGCTGATGTACAGCCTACATGCGCTCAGCTGGCTTCAATGACTGCTTCACACACCGACTGGAGCAGACGTCTTTTTCGCAGCCAACATGCTGGTCTTCAATGACTCGCGCAGAATGCGTGAAGCAATTCGAATTGTAAATGAAAGCCCTTTCTAAACAAATGCTCTAAACATTTTTTTAAAATCAAGTCTATGCATCATTCCCTTCCAGATTATGTCTGTTGCGCTTACACACACACACACACACACACACACACACACACACACACACACAAATCAGTTAGAAGCATATCTGATATTAGTTAAATTGTTTGTAAGGATTTCAACTGACACTAAGTTTACGTCAATGTGTTTTTTCCATGACATATAATGCTACAATCTACAATTCTGTACGCAATTGCTTGTCATACACTGCAACCACATTATCATAATGTTTGGATGAGAATAGATCAGGAGCTTACAAGATACAAAGCGGGTGACAGTTTCACTACAGTGATGGTGTCCAACCATTGCCTTGTTGAGGTAACTGGGGCATAACGCTATTCAAATTCGAATTTGAAATGTAAGCTGCTTACAAGCAATTGCTGGTTATTTTCTGAGGTGCTGGTCTTCAGCACACATCACGTGTCACACACACAGTCAGCTGCCTAACATTCTACTGTAAGTACTCCGTTTTAAATGTATTGATGATTTGTAAATTGTAAGTTTCAACACATTACTTGTGTTCATATGAGTATGTTGGTATTCTCGTAGATAGCTAAATTTTGTCAGAAGAATTCAGTCACAGGTCTAATCACTGTTTGACGTAAATTATAATTGTGTAGCTATGATGTGCTCCCAGACCAAAACTATTGAGTTAATTT
>NC_134893.1:50630476-50632976 GCF_041734735.1 Babylonia areolata | reverse complement strand
GTTACATCCTCACTCTCTCGGCCAAGATGGTTTTAAGGACAGTCGGCGTTGGGGTGGTTCCAAAAGGCCAACTAGCCCCCAAGGCTGCAGCACTAAGAGCCAGTGCTGTCTTGTCTCTTAGTTTGAGAGTCAGTCCTTCACAAAAGACTAAGCTGTACATAACTTCCCATCGTAATGGAGAAAACCATTGACCATACATCTCTCACTTTGTTGCTGGCCCAAATGTAAGCTTATGTCAATGATAATAATAATGATACTACTACTAAATAACGATGATACTACTACTACTTCTACTACTACTACTACTGCTACTAACAATAACAACAACAACAACAACAACAACAACAAATAATAATAATAATAATAATAATAATAATAATAATTCATAGAGTGCCTTTCCATGTAGATTATGCACAGCTGAGTTGTCAAGTGTAAAAACCGACATCTACTAAAAATGTTTTGAACATAAAAATGAATAATGTACACACATACGCGCGCGCGAGATGTGTGTAAACATACATGTGTATATAATATATAAACATTCAGGCGGCTGCAAAAGAAATGTCTTGAAAATCCAACATCTCACAAACCTTAAAAACCATATCATCAAAATACCAATTTGGATGAGACGATAAATCGAGGTCCCGTGTGCAGCATGCATTTAGTGTACGTAAAAGAACCCACGGCTGTCAATGTAGTGACATGCTCTCCCTCTCCCTGAAGAGAGCAACCCGAATTTCACACAGAGAAATCTGTTGTGACAAAAAGAGGAATACTTCTTCTTCGATCGTAGGCTGCAACTTCCACGTTCACACGTATGTACACGAGTGGGCTTTTTAAGTGTCTGACCGTTTTTGACCCGCCATGTAGGCAGCCATACTCCGTTTTCGGGGATGTGCATGCTGGGTATGTTCATGATTCCATGACCCACCGAACGCTGACATGGATTACAGGATCTTTAACGTGCGTATTTGATCTTCTGCTTGCGTATACACGCGAAGGGGGGTTCAGGCACTAGCATGTCTGCACATAATTATAACGACCTGGTAGATCGGAAAAATCTCCACCCTTTACCCACCAGGCGCCGTTACCGAGATTCGAACCCACGACCCTCAGATTGAAAGTCCAACGCTTTAACCACTCGGCTATTGCGAAAAGAGGAATACAAATACAAATACAAATACCCACCAATCCGCAGCTTGAGGGTGTCCTGGGGCCTGTGGCGGATGGTGAAGCGACGGATGGAGTCCAGGAGGTGCAAGGACAACGAGGCGATCTCCCCAGCGTGCTGGATGCCGTTGGTCTTGGGCAGCCCGCTGACCACCATGTAGGCGTCGCCGATCGTCTCCACCTTGTAGACGTCGTAGTACTCGATGGTGGAGTCGAAGAGCGTGTACAGATCGTTCAGCAAGTCCACCACCTGGGGAGTGGGTGTCAAGTCAAGTCAAGTCAAGTCTAGATGGTAGATTGAATCAAGCCATTAAAGAAAAAAAAAAGGAAAAGACAGAAAGAGAGAGAGAGAGAGAAGATAAAGGAGAGAGAAAAAGGAATTATACAGATGAAAAGCAACAACAACAACAACAAAATCATATATATACAAGTATAGTGTGGATGTGTGTGGGCGTGGGGTGGGGTCGGGGGTGGGAGGTGTTCATGGAGGTGAAAGAAAAACAAACAATATATATTATATATACGTCAATACTCACACATGTCGACTCTTTATTTTTCTTATCTTTTTTTATATTCTAATTTCTTTTTTCTTTTTTTTAAATTAATGACAACTGATTACATAAATACAGCGTGTACATGTCCTTGAGAAGGTTTACTACATTTTCGTTTACCTTTTTATTTTTTTTTTTTTTTTTAAACATTGCTGGGTTTTGTTCTTTGGTGGGGAGGAAAGAAAACAAAAAGAAAAGAAATTACAGACAAGTCGACAAGAACACAACACCCTTGTCCTTGACCTCCAGCACCGTTGTCCTTGATCCCAACACCTTTGTCCTTGACCTCCAACACCCTTGTTCTTGACCACAACACCCTTGTCCTTGACCCCAACACCCGTGACCTTAACCCCAACACCCGTGTCTTTGACCTCCAACACCCTTGTCCTTGACCCCAACGCCTTGTCCTTAACCCCAACATCCTTGACCTCCAACACCCTTGTCCTTGACCTCCAACACCCTTGTCCTTGACCTCCAACACCCTTGTCCTTGACCCCAACACGCGGGTGAGTATGTGCACGTTTACTCACGTCGTCATCCGCCATCACACACCTTCATGTACACTAATAATTATATTATACACCTTGCACACATTTTTTTTTTTTCATATAAATATACTCCTAAAAAAAAGTCTTCTGTCCACTAGGCAAGCAATATCAGATTATTACTGAGGTTTAAATTGATACGTAATTCATTAAAGATGGACTCTCCTTGCAACCAGAAAGCTGTAGGTCAGTGACTTCAGTCTATGTTGATGATGTCTCCATGGTTTCCCTGTG
>NC_134893.1:50607976-50622976 GCF_041734735.1 Babylonia areolata | reverse complement strand
TTTCTGGATGGGTTTCAGCTTGGAGCGGACCGTCTTGAAGTCGGGCCGACGGTGGGGGTCGTCGTCCCAGCACTCCCTGATGAGGTCGGTCACAACCTTGGGCGACGTGCTGAGCTGGGACAGGCGGGGTCTGAAGGGGACGTCACCTTCCCTTCGCCTCACCCGCTCCACGATCTCTGGCGAAAGAGGGAGAGAAAAGTTGAAATAATGATGATGCTACTAATACATATAATGTCGACATATAATGTCGTCGTCGTTGTCAGCCTCCTTCCGTCTCGAGAGACGATGGCTGCACCAGAAATGTAGTCACTGCCGGGCATTGCACTTCCTGCTGAGGCTGTGTAGACCGATGCTGGAGTGGCAATCTCTACTGCATGTGAGACAGATATAATGAATACATATAACATTGAAGAACATGTGCAGTGACGGCCTGGAGGTAACGCGTCCGCCTAGGAAGCGAGAGAATCTGACCATACTGATTCGAATGGACGCTAGTTATTCAGATAAGACGTTAAACCCAGGTCCCGTGTGCAGCATGCACTTAGCGCACGTAAAAGAACCCACGGCAACAAAAGGGTTGTTCCTGGCAAAATTCTGTAGAAAAAATCCACTTCGACACGGAAAACAAAACTGCACGCAGGAAAAAACAAACCAAAAACAAACAAACAAAAACCCACAAAAAACCAAAATAGGTGGCGGTCTCAGTGTAGCGACGCGTTCTTCATGGGGAGAGCAACCCGAATTTAACACAGATAAATCTGTTGTGACGAAAAGAGAAATACAATACAATATCTGCATCCAAATACGACATACCACAAACAAGCAAGCGTGTGCACACACGCAAACACACCAACACGATCACAGACAACCAACAGAAGCACGAAAGGACGTCAGTCCATACGATTAAAAGGAATAACCTTCTTCTCTTCTTCTGCGTTCGTGGGCTGCAACTCCCACGTTCACTCGTATGCACACGAGTGGGCTTTTACGTGTATGACCGTTTTTACCCCCGCCATATAGGCAGCCATACTCCGCTTTCGGGGGTGTGCATGCTGGGTATGTTCCTGTTTCCATAACCCACCGAACGCTGACATGGATTACAGGATCTTTAACGTGCGTATTTGATCTTCTGCTTGCATATACACACAAAGGGGGTTCAGGCACTAGCAGGTCTGCACATATGTTGACCTGGGAAATCGTAAAAATCTCCACCCTTAACCCATCAGGCGCCGTCACCGTGATTCGAACCCGGGACCCTCAGATTGAAAGTCCAACGCTTTAACCACTCGGCTATTGCGCCCGTCAAAGGAATAACCAATATGATTGTAAGCGCCTGGGTGAGTGGGAAAGCAACTGAATGAATAATCAACACTATATCTGTGCTGGGGGGAAGGGGGGTCGTGGGGGGGGATGTGAAATAATAATGAAATGAACAATCAATACGATATCCGGGTTGGGAATGGCAGAGGGTGGGAGAGTGACATGATAATGAAAGAAATAATCAATAGAGTTTCTAGGTCTTGGAGTAAAGGGGAGGGGGCAGTGACAAAGTAATGAAAGAAAATCAATATGATTTCTAAGGGGGTGATCAGTTTGATTTCCAGAGGAGGAGGGGGATGGAAGAAGTGACATATTAATGAAAGGTATAATCAATATGATTACTGGGGGTGCGGTGGGGGGAGTGTCATAATGTAATTTTCTTTAAAAATCAATACGATTTCTGGAGGGGGGGAGGGGGAGGTGGTAAAGACATGACCTCGGTTTATCGTCTCATCCGAAAGACTAGCTAGCAACCAGACCACCACTCTAAAGTCTACCGGGATGAGGGTTGGCGGGGTAGTGGGGGGTGGGGGGGTGATATGATAATGAAGGGCATAATCGATACGAATTCTTGGGGGTGGGGTGAGGGGAAGGGACATCATGAGTAAGGGAAGAATCATTATGATTCCTTGGGGGTGGGGTGAGGGGGGAAGTGACATCATTAGTAAGGGAATCATTATGATTCCTTGGAGGTGGGGTGAGGGGAAGTGACATCATGAGTAAAGGAAGAATCATTATGATTCCTTGGGGGTGGGGTGAGGGGAAGTGACATCATGAGTAAAGGAAGAATCATTATGATTCCTTGGGGGTGGGGTGAGGGGAAGTGACATCATGAGTAAAGGAAGAATCATTATGATTCCTTGGGGGCGGGGTGAGGTGAAGTGATATCATGAGTAAGGGAAGAATCATTATGATTCCTTGGGCGTGGGGTGAGGGGAAGTGACATGAGTAAGGGAAGAATCATTATGATTCCTTGGGGGTGGGGTGAGGGGAAGTGACATCATGAGTAAGGGAAGAATCATTATGATTCCTTGGGGGCGCGGTGAGGGGAAGTGACATCATGAATAAAGGAAGAATCATTATGATTCCTTGGGGGTGGGGTGAAGGCAAGTGACATCATGACATCATGAGTAAGGGAAGAATCATTACGATTCCTTGGGGGTGGGGTGAGGGGAAGTGACATCATGAATAAAGGAAGAATCATTATGATTCCTTGGGGGTGGGGTGAGGGGAAGTGACATCATGAGTAAGGGAAGAATCATTATGATTCCTTGGGGGTGGGGTGAGGGGAAGTGACATCATGAGTAAAGGAAGAATCATTATGATTCCTTGGGGGCGCGGTGAGGGGAATTGACATCATGTGTTAGGGAAGAATCATTATGATTCCTGGGTGGGGTGAGGGGAAGTGACATCATGAGTAAGGGAAGAATCATTATGATTCCTTGGGGGCGCGGTGAGGGGAAGTGACATCATGTGTTAGGGAAGAATCATTATGATTCCATGGGGGTGGGGTGAGGGGAAGTTACATCATCAGTAAGGGAAGGATCATTATGATTCCTTGGGAGTGGGGTGAGGGGAAGTGACATCATGAGTAAGGGAAGAATCATTATGATTCCTGGGTGGGGTGAGGGGAAGTGACATCATCAGTAAGGGAAGACTCATTATGATTCCTTGGGGGTGACGGGTAAAAGCAGAACCTCAGTTTATCGTTTCATTCGAAAGACTAGCTTCTAGACCACCACACAAAGCCTATAGGAGTTGTATGGGGGGGGGGGGGGGGGGAGAGAAAAAACCCGGTCCCTGTAATTGTGGGACGTGAACCCGTGTACACTCGCTTCATAGTCGCGACGCAATAGCACCAGACCACCGCTCTACCAAACTAAGAACGTGTGACAGTCACAAACTATAGTAAGGGCTACACCAAACCCCTCGTCCAGCAAGCACTCTGCCTACATCATCACTTGCCAACAGTAATATATTTGCAGCCAGAATAAAAAATAAAAAATGCATACAAAATTAATCAGGCACCCTCTTTTTTTTGTTGGCTAAGCGTGCAGAAGTGGACATTATTGATTCAGTCTGTACTTTGAATTTCTCTGCTTGCGGCGGTAGAATTTAGTGCAAAAGTTTTACTTTAAACAAAAAACAAAAACAAAAAAAACCCAGACTCTTGGAGCGCCAATTTCACTTAGAAGTTGGCCAGTGCCACTGCAATATCCCACTGAGTCATTCGGACGTTGCCTGAAAATGCAGTGAATATAAAGTAGCACCCGCAAGAGTTTCGACGAGACTGCGAACAGGTCTCTCAAGAGTTGCGACTATGAGCCCTGTGGGGACCATTCTGTACTAGCTATACATCAGCTATACATCAAGCTGCATGGTTACATGACTGCATGACGGCGGAGGAAAATGACCATTGGGAACCAACCCAGTTTCAGAAAAAAAACTGAACGGAATCGAAGGAATCAAGCGTGTAGCATCCATTATCATTCATGACCCAGTCACTGCATCGTCAAACATCGTCTCAATGACAGAATCAGTTTGGACTCTTAGCCTGTCAGGATTTCTCCTTGGAATTATATATTGTATTGTACTGTATTACTCTTTTTTATCATAACAGATTTCTCTGTGTGAAATTCGGGCTGCTCTCTCCAGGGAGAGTGCGTCGCTACACTGAGAGCGCCGCCCATTTTTTCGTGTGTATCTTCCTGCCTGCCGTTTTTTTTGTTTTTTTTTTTTTAATTTGTTTTCCTATCGAAGTGGATTTTCCTACAAAATTTTGCCAGGGACAACCATGTTGTTGCCGTGGGTTCTTTTACGTGCGCTCAGTGCATGCTGCACACGGGACCTCGGTTTATCGTCTCATCCGAATGACTAACGTCCAGACCAAGGTCTAGTGGAGGAGGAGAACATAACTGGCGACTGTGCCGGGATACGAACCAGTGCGCTCAGATTCCCTCGCTATCATTATTATTGTTATCATCATCGTTGTTGGTGTTTTTGTTGTCGTTTTTTTGTGTTTTTTCTTCACTGCCTTCAAACATTTATTCAAATAAGACTGTGTTTTTTTGTTTTTGTTTTTTTTATAATTCGCAATGCTTGCGGGGTTCTTCACTGATTAATCCAGCCTCGTTTACATAAAGATTTCATCTCCGGAATGGAGAGAGCCCAACCTAAATTCAGGCCAAAACTTTTAAAAGAATCATGTAGTTTTGCATACATTTCCTACAGAGCTCGGTCGAAGTTTTAATTGCATTTTCATTTCACGTACACTAGCTCTCGGCGCACCGTTGAATACATAATCATGGTCATCAAACGAGACAGAAAAAAAGACGTAATCGCTACCGAATAAATGGCGTAGTGTTATTATATGTCTATATGGTATATCGGTATGTGCCTATGCTTTTGGTATTGTTGCATGTGTATGAATTGTTTGTGTGGATTGCTTCACGTTAACATTCAAGTATTTTATGTCGCCTGTGGTTATGGAATCGGTGGCTTGCCTCAAGTTAACATTTTAAAGCGTTTAATGCTTTTCTAAACACTTTTAACGCATACTGAATAATTATAATTATAGTGTACTGATTGTGTCTTTTACAATATAGTTCATTTTCTGAAAGACTGTGATTATAGTGTGCTGTCTGCGTGTCTTACACCACAAATTCAGTTCTCTTATCGGAGATAAAGTATTCTGCAAATACGCCGTTGAAAGAAAAAAAAAACAGAAACAATAACTGTGAGGATATCCCCTTTGAGATGTTTTGTACCGCATCCCCTCTTTCAATGCATCACCAAGACCATTAGACACGAAACACTGAATAACAGATGTGCATAAAATGGGTGCAAACATCCATAAAACCAGCTTGCGTAATGACCTAAATCGGCAACACTGAAAACCAAGTACAGATGTACGAAAGATTTGAATATTTGAGTGGGGTTTTTTTTATCCACTCTGGGATATAACGCGATCAAAAAGAGACCTCTATGGTCTCCTAACCTATGTCTGATATAGGTATGGACAAAACACACAGATGAACTTGTGGGCAAAACAAAATTCTGGTAACTGAGTAAAACTAATTAACAATGAACCAACCGAACGGCAAAAGCAGTAGACAGCAAGACAAAAACAAAAAACAAAACAAAAACAAAACAAAAAAACAAACAACAACAACAACAACAAACAAAAAAACAAAAACAACCAACAAATAAACAAGCAAAACATTTGTAGAGGAAATTAACCACCGCAGATATTTTTTTCCCCAGAAAGTTGAGGACACTAATTTTAAGTGTACTTCTTCTTCGTCTTCTTCTGCGTTCGTGGGCTGCAACTCCCACGTTCACTCGTATGTACACGAGTGGGCTTTTACGTGTATGACCGATTTTTACCCCGCCATGTTGACAGCCATACTCCGCTTTCGGGGGTATTTTAAGTGTACAAAAATGCAACCAACTACCCCAGTGATGTGTCTTTGGGCCAGACAACCATCTCGTCATATGATCAAAAGAAAACGACTGGCAAAACCATGTTATTTCAGTGAACTGTTCCATTCGGATCCATTTCAGGCTTTATTTTTAATTGGGCCTATGAACCCACAAAGCTTTGACGAGCAAGAAGGCTCAAACAGCAATGAATGTGATAATTCCTGGGCTTTTATCTGTTGGAGACCGACGCATTCGCAAGGCTAACGTAGTCTTCCCAGGTTTATTGGGAAAAAGGTAAAAAACTAAGAATTAGTGTGCGAGAAATGGAGAGATAGAGATGGGGCAAAAGAAAGAAAGAGAGAGAGAGAGAGAGAGAGAGAGAGAGAGAGAGAGAGAGAGTATCTCATAGTTTCTTTTAGATTGAGAGGAGAGGAATAAGCACTTATTTGCCTGATTTCATCCTTCCCTCGTAAAGAAAATCTATAGATTAGTCTCGGGAAATCAAAACAAAAGTACAAGAGAGGCAAGGACTTCACGACTCACTTGTGATACACTTAAAAAAAAATCTAATCGTTAAAATGTGTTCTGTATTTATTATTATAAAGCTTCCCGGGTGAGAAGAAACTGTCTTACCCATTACACTATCGTGGCTCCTTAACTGAGGTTCTAAAATTTAATATTTGAACATACTTTCTTAAAGGGCGATAAATCAATTGCGGTATTCGCAGTGAGAACGCTGTTTAAATCATATTATTCTGGTGTATCTTGGGCATTAAAAAAATCTTTAAGGGCAATAAAAAAATCTTTTTAAGTCCGCGGTAAAGGAGACGTGGCTATCGCCGCAATCACACTACAACATTTAGCCGTTTCTCTAGATCTAGATAGATGTACACGTTTAGTTACACCCGCCGGGAATGTAGTGTGACACGGTCGATTCAATTTCTCTTTTATGTTCATGCTAGTTTTATAGTTTTAAAGTTGATATGAAAATTTAGTATTTTGTTAAATTAATAACATGTAGAGCCAAGTACAAGTACTTCTAAACGTCGTATGAAGTGAAAAGGACTTCATTTTGAGAAAAGTCAAGACTGGAATGTTTTTCGTTTCATCAATTCAAGGGTATCATCGCATGGTTTACAATTTTTAACTGTGAATTCCGACTGATTCTGTGGATATTTTTATGGCAGTTTGGGGCATACTCCAGTAAGTGATGAGGCGTTCACGAATCTTTCTCTGAATAAATATTTAACGGTCTCCTTCTCCAACTTTCCATCACATGTTATCGTGTATTGTCCATTGAATATAGGATTGAACGGGCAGGTCAACAACTTGAGACAAAATGGCGTCGTTCGCGTTCGCGAAGAATATGAGCACGCGCTTTGACTGTGCATAAATATGTGTACGCAATTGATTTTTGCCCATGACCTTCAGGGCTCAGCCAATAGATCTATAAAGTCCACTCATCATTTTGATTTTAGTATTTTCCGAAAAAGACCACTTGGGCGAATGAAAATAGTGAAACCCTGTACACTGAGAGTAAAACACACAAGCTTTTTATGTATTGAGTATAATTTCAAAATGTAATGTTTAAGATGAGAAAGATCAGTTTAAAGCAAATTAAGTCCCCTACCATTAATTACAGATTAACTTCCCCCCCTTTTTTTTTACTATCTGCACCAAAACGTTTGCAAAATAAATAAAACTTCCATGCTAGCAAATGAAGATCCTGTTTGAACAAAAAATGATAGTAATGACTGCTCGTGTTGTTGTATCAGAATATCAGATCAAGGTGCCAAGTTTAGAGAATGAGATATATATATATATATATATATATATATATATATATATATATATATATATATATATATATATATATATATAAAACACAGTAAAAGCACTTTGCATATAATTTGGCGTCTTTTAAAAAAAATTGTGCCCATCCCAGAGGTGCAATATAGTTTTAAACACGATGTCTGGAACGAACTGAATTTTTCCTATTTCTATGCCTAATTTGGTGTCAACTGACAAAATATTTGCAGAGAAAATGTCAATGTTAAAGTTTACCACACACACACAGGCAACCGAACACAGGGTTAAACAATAGACTCACTTTGTTTACAGAAGTGAGTCAAACATGAAGTAAATAATGCTGATGACACTCAACTTCAGAAAAGTGATACCCCTGAAAATGTGTCCTCGCTCTTGCAAGAAATATCTGACTGCTTCCCGGAACGAAGCAATCGTCATCGGAACTAAAAACTTTCTTCCATCACAACTGATACAGTCAAACTTGGCATACATCCATCCCTCTTTACAGCTCAGCTGGAACCTCGGCGTTGTCCTTGACAACACACTGTCCATGCAAAAATTTATCAGTCAGACATGTCAATCCTGCGATTGTCAGCTTCGGCACATCAATTCCATTCGGAAATATCTGTCCACAGTCGCAACATCTAGATTTGTCGTTTCTCTCATTCTCTCTCGCCTTGACTACTGTAACTCTCTATTGTCTGGTTTGCCTGCTCCATTCAGTCCCTTCGGGCATACAAAACTCTGCTGCCCGACTCGTCCTCAGAAAAAAAAAAAAAAAAAAAAGATCTGAGCACATCATTCCTCTTTTGCATCATCTCCATTGGCTCCCTGTCTCACACACAATAAAGTGCAAGATCAGCACTCAGTGTTATGAATGTATTCACAAATCTGTCCCTGCATATCTCTGTGATGTCTTCTTCTCTACACCACAACGTGCACCCTACGATCGGCTTCGGATCCACTCTGTTTACGCATACCCAGATTCAAACACTCAACTGTCGACCGCAGTTCGTTCTCTGTCTCTGGACCTTTCATTTGGAATGAACGTTCTCTTCCGCTTCGTCAGGCCTCCTCATTCAGCTCTTTGAAGTTTGGCCTTAACACCCACCTCTTTCTAAGATAGCCCCCCCCCCCCCCCCCCTCTCCCCCTGCCTTTTCTTTGTCTTAAGTTTCTCAAGTTTAGAGTTATGCATGCGTGTGACTGACTGGTGTGAAAGCGTTTTGATTTGTCTCTGCACAAGATTCAGCGCTACATAAATACTTATTTTATTACCATTACCATTAAATACACACACGTCGCGTTGTAACAATACCAACAGTAACAATAGAGACATAAAAGAACAAACTAAGCTGTATAGAGAATACGCAACTCTAAAAACAACAACAAACAAAGAACCACAAAATACTAGCGTAGATGAGGGAGGGGAGGAAATAATATTGAGATAGCGACGGAGAAAGAGAGAGGGGGGGGTAGGTTTTGTCAATAGAGAGAGAGAGAGAGAGAGAGAGAGAGAGAGAGAGAGAGAGAGAGGAAAGAGAGAGAGAAAGAAGGAGAGGGAAAAGAGAGAGAGAGAAAGGAGAGAGAGAGAGAAAGAAGGAGAGAGAGAAAGGAGGGAGAAAGAGAGAGAGAGAAAGAAGAAGGGAGAAAGAGAGACAGAGACAGAGAGACAGAGACAGACATAAGACGGAAAACCAATCAAAACAACGGTTCACAACAACAACAACAACAACAACAACAAATCTGGAAAACACTTCTCTAAACACCCATGGAATCGAATTTATTGCCGGACGTTCCCGCTAATCACGTGCACAGGAAAAACAAACAACAACAACAACAACAACAAAACAAGGAAACACAACAAACAAACAAAAAAAGAGCATTCCAATCAAGCAGCACTTGGGAATACATGAAACAAAACAATCTTCCACGTAGAGGGGAAAGGTGATTAGGTGGAGAAAGTGGTGGGTATGCTGATTTTCGTCTCATGACGCCCATGGATGGCACACAGTTCTCAAAAGAAACCATGCCGCCCACAGAATATCGTAATACCGGGTGCACATCGGAACAGCGAGTATTACTGGGTTTCTTCGCTTGAATGTTTGTTCATTCTAAGCGCGCGCGCGCACACACACACACACACACACACACACACACACACACACACACACACACACACACACACGCATGCATCACCCCCACCCCACCCACCCACATACACACACTTATAACACACCTCCTCAAACCATCTGTTTCTCTGCTGAAAATCATCATGGATGGATTGGATACCTTGAGGCTGCAGCAGTGGAATTCGAAACAGGAGCTTCCTTCGTTTCCATTCTCATGAACGGCCGCGCGCAACGTATGAATATGAACGCAAATACAAACGATAATAGCAAAATACAGAGAATGGAAGAGCATCATAATCGAAAAGAACAAAAAAATAAAATAAAATAAAATAAATAAATAAATAAAAAATAAAAAATCAAGAAACACCAGTGTGTAATGGAACATTAAACAAAATTTATCCTCTACCTTTAAGGGTCAGCAGAATTGTTCCCATAAGCCCACCCCCAAACCCACCCCCCCCCCCCCCCGCCCCCCCCCCCCCCCCCCATCCCCCTCTTGCCTACTACAAACATCCGTAATAATTATAAAATACATTCTCATGGGAGGATTGTATTGCTTGTATCTTGTCACCGACTTGGCGCGCGCCCCACTTAGGCATGGCGCTATTTACCTGGCCAGGAAAGGCACTTCACTCTGATTTACCTCACTCCACCACAGGTGTGAATGGACATCTGACTTCAGTTTGGGAAGCTGCGGATGACGGGCGCAATAGCCGAGTGGTTAAAGCGTTGGACTTCCAATCTGAGGGTCCCGAGTTCGAATCTCGGAAATGGCGCCTGGTGGGTAAAGGTTGGAGATTTTTCCGATCTCCCAGGTCAACATATGTGCAGACCTGCTTGTGCCTGAACCCCTTTCGTGTGTATACGCAAGCAGAAGATCAAGTGCGCACGTTATAGATCCTGTAGTCCATGTCAGCGTTCGGTGGGTCATAGAAACAAGAACATACCCAGCATGCACACCCCCGAAAACAGAGTACGGCTACCTACATGGCGGGGTAAAAACGGTCATACACGTAAAAGCCCACTCGAGTACATACGAGTGAAAGTAGGAGTTACAGCCCACGAACGCAGAAGAAGCAGCTGCTGAAGAAGCGGAGGACTGGGCCTCGCCTTCCAATACCGAATCCCTGACACAACGAATTGGAAAAAAAGTCTTTGCCCATTCGGCCGTTAAAGGCCATGGTGACCTTGAACCTACCTTTAGGGGACAGCGGGATATCCCCGTAGGGCCCTCTGCGGCCGTAGATTTCGAACAGAATGATGCCAAAAGCGTACACGTCCCCCTCCTGAGTGCCCCGTGACGGCGCTGTGTCTCGTAACAGCTCTGGTGCCCGCCACAAAAGACCTGGAAATTTTTTGGGGAAAAAAAAAATTAATCAGTCAAAATGTCTACAGGCGTTAGCATCCACAGTACAGACGCGCACGAATGAATCTATAACACCATCACCAGAGTCATCATCATGATAATGATAATAAACAGTACCACTACTGCCACCACGACCACTGCTTTACAACACGTAGGTCAGACAGTTTACACAAGAACACACGCACACGCACACGCACGCACACACACACACACACACACACACACACACACACACACACACACACACACACACACACACACACACACACACACACACACACACACACACACACACACACACACACACACACATCGTGCAACAACGTACAAGTAAAACATAGCGATGGGATGGGGAAAGTCATTCCTATAAATCGCGCGTTTTGCTTGGACGGGTCTGAGGGAATGTGGAGGGCGGGGTGGGGTAGTGTAGTGTAGGGTGCAGTGGGAGGGTGCACGTCGTTTATGTGAGCACCACGTGGAAAGTGCTTTCCAAATAAATCACGCGACTGGGGAAGATTAAGTTCAATAGATACCCATCTGAAATAGAACAGGGGCCGGAGAAGGGGGCAAGAGTTGGGGGACTGGGGTGCCGATTCCAGAGATCATGTTACTGTAGTGGGGATGGAGGTGGTGGTGGGGGGTGTAACTCACTTGGCTGAATGGGTCATTTGTGCAAATGACAAGCTGGACAACAATTCCTGTTCCATTCCGTGGTGGCAATAAAGTATGATTTCGTTTCTTGTTGTTCTTTTGTTGTTGTTGTTGGTTTTTTCCTGAACGATTGACTGGTGGCTATGTGGCCAGGAGCCAGTTGCATTGCTTGGTTCTTTCTTTTTGACAGTTACACGAGTCTAAATGCCTACGTTAACCGAACTACGCCATTGGTCAGTTCCATATTTCGCACAGTTAGTAGCGGGTTACGACCATACTAGGCTCTTCCGTCCCAGCAAATCAACTGGCTGCAGAACGCCCGAGATGGAAGCGTGTGTCATGGGTATCGATTTTAAGTACGTGACTTTTATCTCCCCCCCCTCCCCCCCACCCCACCCTCACTCCCACTCCACCCACCCGACCTACCTCTTTTCCCGAAACATCTCGCCACGCATTACACCCCACTGGACACGGATTTTCGGATAATACAATAAAAGCCTTAGGTTCCGCGTGCCGCATCACCTGACAGACGAAAAAGAATCCACAACAACGTGATAAGAAACTCTAGGGAGAGCTGGACAGTACAAGGTCTTCAGAGAAGAAGCCCCCCTCATTCAAGTGTTTCGGCCCTTAACTCCCTAGACTCTAAGGGGGCCGGGCCGCACACAGGTCATGACTCCTGGATGCCCTTGTATCGCGGCCTTTTCTAAAAACAACCAAAGAATCCACATATGCAATACATATACTCGACATGCAGATTAGGGGAAATGGTATAAAGATATGGGAGTAAGGAGCTTGGGGTTGGGGGTGAGAATAAATGGCGACGGATCATTGTTTCGCACTCTACTCAGCAAAGAGCGACTCGAATTTCACGCAAAGAAAAATGTGATCTGTTGTGCTGAAGTGTGAATAGGATACAATGAAATATATCGCCATTTGTAGAGGATCGCACTATTGTTACAGATTACAAATGGGAAAAGGAAGGACATTATCATCATCATCATAACCACCACCATATCTTTATGACATAAGAATACACTGTATCATATTCACTGAGGAGGGATATCTGGTTTAATAAGGACAGCATTCCTGCATAGAGCGATAACAGTGTTTGTCTGTGTGTGTGTGTGTGTGTGTGTGTGTGTGTGTGTGTGTGTGTGTGTGTGTGTGTGTGTGTGTGTGTGTGTGTGTGTGTGTGTGTGTGTGTGTGTGTGTGTGTGTGTGTGTGTGTGCGTTTATCAAACTGCATGGTGAGAATGAATTTCATTGCGATATATTTCAACTCAGAAGAGTGTTAACATCATCAATCGCTTGTTCAGAAACGGCATAACAATAATCTCCCGTACAGAGGGGGAAAAAAAATCCCACTCAAACGACAGTCCGGAATACATGAATTAATCACCTGTCATGACGCGGGGTAATGTAGGTCAGTTACAGGAGAGAGCGGTGGTGCAGTTTCTGTAATCACGTTGTGTATTAAAATTTATGGAGCAGGAATGATTCGTCATCCATATAAGTAATGAATACGAGGAAATTGCACGGCTAGAAGAGATAGTTAATTTTTATTGACATTTCAATGGAACTACCCATTGGGAACGGGGGTTGGGAAAGGTCATTTGTGTGTGTGTGTGTGTCTCTCTCTGTGTGTGCGTGCGTGCGTGTGTGCGTGCGTGTGTGTGTGTGTGTGTGTGTGTGTCTGTGTGTGCGTCTGCGTGTGTGTGTGTGTGTGTGTGTGTGTGTGTGTGTGTGTGTTTATAAAAACCTTTTTTGGTGGTAGATGAATCCTCTTTGTTTAGTGAAACACGACGTTTCGAACCATAGGCCCATTGTCAATAGACTGTGCAACACGCTAGACGCCACGTTCCTGGCATCAGAGATCTTTTCCCACCCCTCTTGCGGCCAATCAGTGGCAGCCTCTGTGTGTGTGTGTGTGTGTGTGTGTGTGTGTGTGTGTGTGTGTGTGTGTGTGTGTGTGTGTGTGTGTGTGTGTGTGTGTGTGTGTGTGTGTGTGTGCGTGCGCGCGCGTGCGTACCCGCAAGCACTTGTAGCTTTTATTTTAGAAAAAAAATAAATAAATAAGCGGTAGAAAAATGGCACAGTCACGCGCAAAAAGACTCCTACTTTAACATGTTCCATTCATTATCACCCCCCCTCCCCCCACTCCATCTGTCATAATTATTATACCACTGAGGAACGATCAGCAAAGTACTGCACCTTAGCTTCTCCCTATGGTCTTTTGCTACTTTAGAACAGTCAACCACTGGTGTCCACCTTTGCTCTCATTCCCATCAAAATTATGTTCTCTGGCCCATGTTTTAAGGAGGATGGAGCTTTCGTCCTCAGATCCTGAAGAAACTGACTTTGCTCTGAGCCCAACCACTTATCATCATCATCATCATCATCATCATATTATCTTTATTATCAATTGATGATGATGATAATAATAATAATAATAATAATAATAATAATAATAATAAAATATTCTTATTCTTCTTCTTCTTCTTGGTATCACCATTATCATTTTTATTATCATACTCATTACTATTGTCATCACTATTATCATTATCATTCCATTACTAATACTACCATCATCATTATCATCATCATTAGATTTCGTATTTAATTTTCCTTAATACACGAATCTACTTTAATCTTCGTGCGCAGTTCAAGCGGTATTAGCAATAGTAAATATTGTGACCCATTTTCTGTGGTTTTCGATTCTATTTTGTTGCGTTGTTGTATTCAACTGATTTTGATACCGAATCAGTTGCTGCAGTAAAGTGCAACCATCCTGCCTTGCAATGGCGCGTTCGTCTAGTTTGTGCCAATAAGTGAACCACTCTTTCCGTTTTATTTACACACACACACACACACACACACACACACACACACACACACATATATATATATATATATATATATATATATATATATATATATATAATAGGAACCCCAACCATGTAAAAGAGGATACATATATAGCAAACAAACAAACAAAAAGTGTCGCTTGATTTTCCTGATCCGAGCCATTTCGCAGTCGGTTTTCTAACTTTTCTCTTGATCAGAAAGGTGAGGGTTACATGCCGCATATCATTTCTCACATGTCTGCTCCGCAAACGGACACGAGAAATCTTCATTAGAATAAGTCTAGGATTACTAAGACAGGAGATTACCCACTGACTTCAGCTATGCACAAAAAAAGGCAACTGACATGACTTCAACTATACACAAAACAGCTATTTAGAATAGCTATCTGAAGTTAAAGGCTAAACGTCCTTTCGCCATTAACGGCCATCGGAGCA
>NC_134893.1:50582976-50597976 GCF_041734735.1 Babylonia areolata | reverse complement strand
ATAAAGTCACCCTGTCCTCTAGAGGTCGATCTTTGCATTTGCATCGTATCTGTCAATCTTTCTTTGTTGTTTTTTTGTTGTTGTTGTTTTTTGTTTTTTTTTAACCGAACTTGGCGACTATTCTCCTTACAAGTCTGCTCCATTGCTGGAAATACCGTCAAATAAACAATTATTTTAGAAACCAACATGAACAAAAAAATCAGAATCTGTAGTACTACGTCCACAAGCACACACACACACACACACACACACACACACACACACACACACACACACACACACACACACACACATACAGAGAGACACACACACGCGCGCGCGCACAAACACGCACTCACTCACACACACACACACACACACACACACACACACACACACACACACACATACAGAGAGACACACACACGCACAAACACGCACTCACTCACACACACACACACACACACACACACACACACACACACTTCGTTACCTTTAATCTAATATCACTGAGGAGGGGAGGGGTGTGTGTGTGAAAAGACTTGAATTCAAATGAAAGCAATCAGCTCAAAACCGAATCACATCTGCCTTGCAGATTGTTCAGACTCCACTCTCTTTCCCACTTCAACGATAGAAAGGAGAGACGAGCAGAGAACAAGAAGGAAACAAAAAAGCAGGGACAAGAAGAAAATCATCCAACAACCAAACTACCACTCTACCAAACACACAGGAAACAAGCGCAAATAAAGAAGGAAAAAGAAAAGGGTACGACACAGAAATCAATATGTGTGTATACATACATACATACACACATATAAATATATATATATATATATATATATATATATATATATATATATATATGTATGTATAAAGAACATTAAAAGCGATAATAAATTGGGAAACGTAACAGCGACATCCAAACATCCACGCACGCACGCACGAACGCACGCACGCGCGCGCACACACACACACACACACAGACGCAGTGTACACACACAGACACACATATACACATCCTCCACATAAGCACAAACAATCTTCCCCCCACTCCCAACACACCCGATCCCCTTCCCCCCCTCGCCCCCATCTCCACACACACACACACACACACACACACACACACACACACACACACACACACACACACACACACACACACACACGAACAGACAGACGTAGAGGTATTTACCCGCACTATATCGTGTACAAGTGACGCTATAAACATAGAGTCCAGCTGCATGTCCTCGTTGGCCAGTATATCCTGAAACGTAAATGTCATACTGTGAATTCAATATGCGAAATTGTATACAAGTACAAAGGAAACAAACAAAAAACAAAAACAAAAAAACAAAAAAAACAATCACAAGGCGACAATATTTTCTCCTATGCACAGATTCAATCTTTCTCTAACGCACAGAGGAAGCACATACAGACACATAGACACGCACAGACACAGACAGACAGACAGACAGAAGACAGAAGACAGAGAGAGTGGAGAGAGAGAAAGAGAGGGAGAGAGAGAGAGAGAGAGAGAGAGAGAGAAAGAGAGGGAGAGAGAGAGAACCTTTTTTTTATACACATGTACTCGAGCAGGCGTACACAGCTTGTGTGTGTGTGTGTGTGTGTGTGTGTGTGTGTGTGTGTGTGTGTGTGTGTGTGTGTGTGTGTGTGTGTGTGTGTGTGTGTGTGTGCGTTTGCGTGTGCGTTCGTGCGTGCGTGTGTGTGTGTGTGTGTGTGTGTGTGTGTGTGTGCGTGAGTTATTTATGATAGGCACATCGAGCGTCAAACTAGATCAAACACAAAAAAATATGAATATCATCATCATCATCATCATCATCATCATCATCATCATCATCAACAGCAGCAGCAGTAGCAGTAACAGACTCAGCAGCAGAATAATTACTGTTGATTTTACCATAGTCGCAGACGTTATCATCATCATCTTCATCATCATCATCATTATCAGCAGCAGCATCGTTACTGCTGTCTTTACCATACTTTACCATATGCGCAGACGTTATCATCATCACTATCATCGTCGTCATCATTATCAGCAGCAGTATCATTACTGCTGTCTTTACCATACCTGCAGACGTTATCGTCATCATCTTTATCATCATTATCAGCAGCAACATCGTTACTGCTGTCTTTGCCATACCTGCAGACGTTATCATCATCATCGTCATCATCTTTATCATCATTATCAGCAGTAGCATCGTAACTGCTGTCTTTAACATACTTTGCCATATGTGCAGACGTTATCATCAACATCGTCATCATCATTATCATCAGCAGCATCGTTACTGGCGTCTTTACCATATGTGCAGACGTTATCATCATCACTATCATCGTCGTCATCATTATCAGCAGCAATATCGATACTGCTGTCTTTACCATACTTTACCATATGTGCAGACGTTATCATCAACATCGTCGTCATCATTGTCATCAGCAGCATCGTTACTGGCGTCTTTACCATATGTGCAGACGTTATCATCATCACTATCATCGTCGTCATCATTATCAGCAGCAGTATCGTTACTGCTGTCTTTACCATACTTTACCATATGTGCAGACGTTATCATCATCACTATCATCGTCGTCATCATTATCAGCAGCAGTATCATTACTGCTGTCTTTACCATACCTGCAGACGTTATCGTCATCACCTTTATCATCATTATCAGCAGCAACATCGTTACTGCTGTCTTTGCCATACCTGCAGACGTTATCGTCATCATCTTTATCATCATTATCAGCAGCAACATCGTTACTGCTGTCTTTGCCATACCTGCAGACGTTATCATCATCATCGTCATCATCTTTATCATCATTATCAGCAGTAGCATCGTAACTGCTGTCTTTACCATACTTTACCATATGTGCAGACGTTATCATCAACATCGTCATCATCATTATCATCAGCAGCATCGTTACTGGCGTCTTTACCATATGTGCAGACGTTATCATCATCATCATCATCATCATAATCATCATCATCATTATCATCATCATCAGCAGCAGCAGCAGCAAGAGGAGGAGCAACAGCAGCATCGCTACTATTGTTTATCCCCAACCTGTAGGACGTTATCATCATAACTATCATCTTCATCATCATCATCATCATCATCATCATCAGCAGCAGCAGCAGCAGCAGCAGCAGCAGCGTTACTATTGTTTATACCGAACCTGCAAACGTTATCATCATAAATATCATCATCAGCAGCAGCTATTGTATATACCCTTCCTGCAGACATTATCATCATCATCATCATCATCATCATCATCATCACCATCATCATCATCAACAGGAGCATCGTTGCTATTATTCATAACCTTCCTGCAGACGTTCTCGTCATAATTATTGTCATCCACATCCTCAGCATCAGCAGCATCGTTGATATTATTCTTACCCTACACGCAGACGTTATCATCATAATAGGTATTATTACAGTCATCATCATCATCATCATCATCATCATTATCATCATCATCAGCAGCAGCAGCAGCAGCAGCAGCAGCAGAAGCAGCAGCATCGCTACTATTGTTTACACCCTACCTGCAGGACGTTATCATCATAACTATCATCATCATCTTCTTCATCATCATCATCATCAGCAGCAGCAGCAGCGTTACTATTGTTTATACCCTTCCTGCAGACGTTATCTTCATAAATATCATGATATCATCATCATCAGCATCATCATCATCATCAGCAGCAGCAGCAGCAGCAGCAGCAGCAGCAGCCATCGTTGCCGATATTCATACCCTACCTGCAGACTCCCTTTGGTGCAGTAGGCGGAGACGATGAGGATACTGGGTGAGTCGATGCAAGCCCCGATGAAAGGGTTGATGTTGTCGTGACGTAGCTCCCGCATCTATATCACATACATAAGCGCGTGCGCGCACAGAGAGAGAGAGAGAGAGAGAGAGAGAGAGAGAGAGAGAGAGGGGAAGCATGCATTAGTCGTTACGATGAAAACAATATGATCGCCGTGTGTTGATGATGATGATGATGATGATGACGATAATGTTCACAATAATAACGACACAACCTTAGCCACCTCTGCCACTGATAATGGATTGAGGAATGGATAGGGGTGGGAGAGGGGGAAGGGGGAGGAGGAGGAGAACGCCACTACATGCAGTAATCACGATGGAATCACCACATCTATAGTTAACCTACCACTGCCATCCCTTCGGTATCTTTTGGTATCTTGAAATCACCGCTTCCGTTGTTAGCCTACAACTACCATCCCTGCAGTAACTATCGGTGAAATCACCACTTCTATAGTTAGCCTACAACTACCATCCCTGCAGTAACTATCGGTGAAATCACCACTTCTATAGTTAGCCTACAAGTGTGAAATCACCACTTCCGTTATTAGCCTACAACTGCCATCCCTGCAGTAACTTTTGGTGAAATCACCACATCTATAGATAGCTTACCACTGCCATCCCTGCAGTAACTTTTGGTGTAATTACCACATCTATAGTTAGCCTACAACTGCCATCCCTGCAGTAACGTTTGGTGAAATTACTACATCTATAGTTAGCCTACAACTGCCATCCCTGCAGTAACTTTTGGTGAAATCACCACATCTATAGATAGCTTACCACTGCCATCCCTGCAGTAATTATCAATGGAATCACCACATCTATAGATAGCCTACCACTGCCATCCCTGCAGTAATTATTAATAGAATTACCACATCTATAGATAGCCTACCACTGCCATCCCTGCAGTAATTATCAATGGAATCACCACATCTATAGATAGCGTACCACTGCCATCACTGCAGTAACTATTGATAGAATCACCACATCTATAGATAGCTTACCACTGCCATCCCTACAGTAATTATCAATGGAATCACCACATCTATAGATAGCCAACCACTGCCGTCCCTGCAGTAACTATTGATAGAATCACCACATCTATAGATAGCCTACCACTGCCATCCCTGCAGTAACTATTGATAGAATCACCGTATCTATAGATAGCCTACCACTGCCATCCCTGTAGTAATTATTGATGAAATCACCACTTCTGTTTTGAGCCTACCACTGCCATCCCTGCAGTAATCCTTGATGGAATACACCACATCTATAGTTAGTCTACAACTGCCATCCCTGCAGTAACTATTGATGGAATCACTACATCTATAGTTAGTCTACAACTACTATACCTGCAGTAACTATTGATGGAATCACCACATCTATAGTTAGTGTACAACTGCCATCCCTGCAGTGATTATTGATGGAATCAACACATCTATAGTCAGTCTACAACTGCCATCCCTGCAGTAATCCTTGATGGAATACACCACATCTATAGTTAGTCTACAACTGCCATCCCTGCAGTAATTATTGATGGAATCACTACATCTATAGTAAGCCTACCACTGCCATCCTTTCGGAGTTCTACTACTCACTGGGGACAAAACTGAGGTCATGCTTGGCACAACAAAATTAATGGCTTTCTGTCCCTTGGGGAAAAAAAAATCAAACGGCCCCCAGTTTTGTTTAGTTTTGTCTTTGCTTTTCTTTCCCAATCCCTCATTCTTTTAAAAATTGAAATAACATATTTTTGTAAAGTCATTCCATACCAGAATCGGTATTGACCTGCACTTGTTTTACATATAACTCTATCCCCCAAACCACCACAAAACAACCTTCTCCTCAGAAAAAAAAGTGAAGTAAAACAAACAAACAAACAACAACGACAAATGTCACACTCCATCCACCTACTTACAGACGTCCGCGTGAGATCCACATGCTTCTTGGCAACCGTTTAACTCCAGACACGTTATACTCGGTCAGGAGAAACGGTCCACCTTTCACCCACCCCCCGCCCACCTAATAAATTTGTCGTATGTATTTTTTGGTGCTTTAGAGTATATAAATCACGAAACATCATGTTAACATAAAAAAAATATATCTATATTGGGTCTCACTGTCCCTTCTGGCTTAATTTTGAAGAGTACCCATCTCAGGTGCCGCGGCTGCTTTTCGTCGGTCCAAAACGTTCCATAAGTTTGGTGATCACCTGTGTCTTTGTTATTTGTTGACAGTAATGCCTTCTACATGACATGCAATAATCAAAACGACAATATATGCAATAAAGTGACCGCAGTGAAGCTACGTGTGTACCCACCGTCTGTCACACGTTGCGAACTGTGAATTTGCCAAAGTGTTTGCAATAAACCGTCTCTCTCGAAAACTGTGCAACTTATTAGAAGCAAAGTACACTACAGTTTCCAAGAACAGTCTCTTGTGGTTCTTTTGAGCTATGACACATCACCACGGGCCTATTCTGCTGTCCCCTGTCGCCGGGTTATTAGGGGGAGGGGGGGGTGAAAGGTGGACAGACTATTACTGACATCTCCACCACACCCCTACCTCTACTCCCACACCCATCCATCCGTACATCCATCCACCAGGCACCCACCTACTACACCCCTCCACACACACACACACTTGCCCCAACCCAACCCAACCCACCACCCCCTCCTCCTCCCTGCCTATCGACCCCACCCTGCACCCTCCCAAACACACACACAAACAAAGAAAATACTACAATCTAAAGCTCTCGAGGACAGGAAGCCATATCAAGTGGAGTGATGGCCTAGAGGTAACAAGTCCGCCTAGGAAGCGAGAGAATCTGAGCGCGCTGATTCGAATCACAGCTCAGCCGCCGACATTTTCTACCCCTTCACTAGACCTTGAGTGGTGGACTGGACGTTAGTCATTCGGATGAGACGATAAACCGAGGTCCCGTGTGCAGCACGCACTTAGCGCACGTAAAAGAACCCACGGCAACAAAAGGCTGTTCCTGGCAAAATTCTGTAGAAAAGTCGACTTCAATTGGAAAAAACACATAAAACTGCACGCAGGAAAAGATAAAATAAAAGGGTGGCGCTGTAGTGTAGCGACGCGCTCTCCCTGGGGAGAGCAGCCTGAATTTGACACAGAGAAATCTGTTGTGATAAAAAGAAATACAAATACAAAGTCAAGACGAGTCAACTTCATTATCTCCAAAAGAGAAAGTATCATTGGGAAATCGTCAACATGTGGTCGTGTGTAGCTCGCAATACCAGCAGTGTCGCTATTAGTTCAGCGTCAGCATCCTAAATGTGAAGCTGGTGAGCTCCACCCACTGCGTTGTCACTCCCCACCCATTTACCCCAACACCCACCACCTTCCTCTTAGCCACCACCCCCACCTTACCCCATCACCCAGGTGACTCATCATACCCCACCACACACCATACCTCATTAACCACCACCCCACCACCCCCCATACCCATTCCAATTATCTGAAACACGTCCATTACCCACCCACCCCATTACCGTCTATTGCCACCACCAAACCCCAACCCACCCTTTCTCGCTCCTCCAGCAACCCACCCTTCTACCCCATCCCCTTCTTCCCACCATCGTCCTTCCACCACTCAACCACCTTACCTTCCACCACCACTTACCCCCCTCCACCCCCCCCCCCCCCCCCACACACACACCTCTCATTCAACCACCCACCCTTCCCTCCTTTCTAGAACCCTCACACCATTCTTTCCCCCTTCTCCACCCACCCGCCCTTTCCGCTTCCTTCCAGTACCATACTCGAACCCCCCCCCCCACGCCACCCATACTTTCCTCCAACCACCGAACCCACCTTACCCTCCTCCAACTACCGAACCCACCTTACCCTCCTCCAACTACCGAACCCACCTTACCCTCCTCCAACTACCGAACCCACCTTACCCTCCTCCAACTACCGAACCCACCTTACCCTCCTCCAACTACCGAACCCACCTTACCCTCCTCCAACCATTCACCCTTTACTTTTCTTCTTACCACCCAACCCCACTTATCCTCCACCAACTATCCAACCCATCTTACCTTCCTCCTTCTACCCAGCAAAAAACAACAACAAACAAACAAATAAAACCCCCTGAAAAACCACAATCTAGACTTGCGGACGTTGCAAATGAGCTCCACGTCCTTCCTGTGTCCACTCCCCCCCCCCCCTACCCCCACCCCACCTCCCCACCCACCCAACCCAAAATAAACAACAAAAACCCACAGCAAAACCAGCAAGAACAACACAAATACGAAAACAAAAAAACAAAACACACACACACACACACACACACACACACACACACACACACACACACACACACACACACACACACAATCAAACAAAAGCAACGGCAAAACAAAAAAACACACAAAAAAACCCCTACAATCTTAAGCTCCTTACTGAATTTGCGACGCGAGCTCCAAGTGTTCCCTATTGACCTCCACACAATCCTTAACACACACACACACACACACACACACACACACACACACACACACACACACACACTTAGAAAGAAATCATTAAAAAAAAAAAAAAATCCAACACTACTATACAACACACACACACACACACACACACACACACACACACACACACACGCAATCAAACAAAAGCAACGAAAAAAAAAAAAAAAAAAAAAAAGACCAAAAACAAAAACCCATACAATCTAAAGCTCCTTACTGAATTTGCGGCGCGAGCTCCAAGTGTTCCCTATTGACCTCCACACAATCCTTAACACACACACACACACACACACACACACACACACACACACACACACACACACACACACTTAGAAAGAAATCATTTAAAAAAAAAAAAAAAAAAAAAAAACCACCAACAACCAAAAAATCCAACACTACCACCACCTACAATCTTGAGCTCCTTGCGGACATTGCGCGTGAGCTCCACGTGCTTCTTGTTGACCCTGCGGATGGCCACGATGGTCCCGCGGTACGTGCCCACGTGCGTGAACAGCTGCCGGAAGTCGAACTCCGTCTGGGAGGAGAAGGAAATCTGGCTGGGGCAGCGCACCATCTGGGACGGACCGGTGGTGGTTTGGTGGCAAGGACAGGGACATAATTTTAGATTCAGATACAGAATACTTTCAAACATTGCAATCATCAGATTAACCAATCCAATTATCAAGTTAACTGATCACTTAATTAATCAATGGGCGGTGTGGCGCCAGGGAAACCAACATTGCAATCATCGGGTTAACCAATCAAATCAATCAATCAATCTATCAATCAACCAATCAATGGGTTGGAGGTTGGTTGTTGGTGAGTCTTGTCAGTTGGTTGTATGGCAGTTACCAGTGTTTAAGAGCCAAGGAAATCAACAAACATCAAATCGATCAATGGCAGCAATCAGTCAGTTTCAGTTTCAGTAGCTCAAGGAGGCATCACTGCGTTCGGACAAATCCATATACGCTACACCACATCTGCCAAGCAGATGCCTGACGAGCAGCGTAACCCAACGCGCTTAGTCAGGCCTTGAAGTCAGAGGGCAGATAGTGGTTGGTGAGCTTTGTTAGTTGATTGTGGTATGGTCATTACCAATGTCTGAAGTTACATGTACGCATGATTATGATTTTTATGTACATATGCGTGAACGCACACACACACACACACACACACACACACACACACGCACGCACACACACACACACACACACACACACACACACACACACACACACACCCTCCAAAACACAGAGACACACACATCTGATATTACTTACGTCTTGTGAGTGCATAGACGAAGAATTGAAAACTACTATAACTATTACTTTGACGACGACGACAACGACGACTACACACACACACACACAGAGCGTGTGTGTGTGTCTCTGTGTGTGTGTGTGTGTGTGTGTGTGTGTGTGTGTGTGTGTGTGTGTACGGTTCCAATATGATTGACATATTAGCGGGGATAATCTCCCACCACCTATAAAGTGCTCCCATAAGGTATGTGTCTCAAATAGCCTCTGACAACCAAGCCCAACTCCTGGCCTGCCCGTCTGGCTTAGCCTCTAAGCCCGTCGGAACTGCTTCTACTGACAGGAGAAAGGGCGAAAGGCGTGTCTCTGGCGCCTCAAAACCACATTCTTCGGGCAGATGGAGCTCGGCAGAAGGCCCTTGCAGAACTGCGTACTCATCAGACGTAGTTTTCACAGTACTGACTGCGACAGCGAACATCCAACTTTCCGCCGCCTGCGGCAACATCCGTGGCATGTACGACGACATGAAAAAAGCCTTCGGCCCATGCGTAAACACGATCGCACCACTGAAGTCAGCTTCTGGCAACATGATAACTGACCGGAGCAGGCAGGTAGAAAGATGGGTGGTACACTACCAGGAGCTCTATTCAAGAGAAAACATTGTCGCAGACACAGCAGTGGAGAGCACCCAAAACCTCCCTGTCATGGAAGAACTCGACATCCCGCCTCTGAAGAGGAACTCGGCAAGGCCATCGACTCCTTCGCCTGTGACAAAGCTCCAGGAAAGGATGGCATCCCGCCTGAAGTCATCAAGGCAAGAAAAAAGACACTGCAGTTCCACCACCTGCACCAACTGCTTCTGCAGTGCTGGGAAGAAGAGACTGTGCCCTAGGAGATGCGTGACGCCAACATCGTCACTCTTTACAAGAACAAAGGTGATCGCAGCGACTGCAACAACTATCGCGGAATCTCCCTCCTAAGTATCTTTGGGAAAGTCTTTGCCCGTGTAGTCCTGAGCAGACTACAGTCACTTGCTGAACGTGTATACCCTGAGACACAGTGCGGATTCAGAGCTGGAAGATCAACAATCGACATGGTCTTCTTGCGACAGCTGCAGGAGCAATGCCGGGAGCAGAGACGGCCACTATACGTCGTATTCATCGACCTGACCAAGGCCTTCGACTTTGTCAGCAGAAAAGGCCTCTTCACACTGCTACAGAAAATTGGATGTCCCCCCAAGCGCCTGAGGATTATCATGTCTTTTCGTGAAGACACGCAGGGCACCGTTCAGCACGATGGATCTTCCTTTGATCCATTCCCAATCAAGAGCGGGGTGAAGCAAGGCTGTGTGCTGGCCCCAGACTCTACGGTGTCTTCTTCTCACCTCTGGTGTCCTATGCCTTCAGTCAGTCGGAGGACAGAGTGTATCTCCGCACCAGAAGCGATGGCAGTCTCTTCAACCTGGCCCGCCTTCGCGATAAAAACCAAAGTGCGACAGGTTCTCATACGCGACAACTCACTGTGAGGAGCCACTCCAGCGACTCATCAACCGCTTCGCCCAGCATGCAGAGTTTGGCTTGACTATTAGCCTAAAGAAGTCTAACGTCATGTGCCAGGACGTGAGCAGCACCCCAATCATCTCCATTGGTGACTTCACACTCGAGGTCGTCGAGGACTTCACATACCTCGGTTCCACCCTTCCAGTAGCCTCTCCTTGGACGCCTAACTCAACAAGCGGATTGGCAAATCAGCTACAGCCATGGCCCGCTTGGCAAAGAGGGTTTGGGACAATCCCATGCTGACCATCAACACCAAGATGCAAGTGTACCAAGCCTGTGTGCTTAGCACTCTGCTCTACGGCAGCGAAACATGGATCCTCTACTCTCGCCAAGAATGCAGATTCAACACCTTTCACCTGCGCAACCCCAGGAGAATTCTGGGCATCACGTGACAAGACCGCGTACCAAACAAGAAAGTCCTTGACCAGGCAGGCATCTCCAGCATGGTTTTATGGCGAGCTCGCCACTGGTTCCAGACCTGCAGGAAGACCTGTCCTACGCTACAGGGACGTCTGCAAACGAGACATGAGGGCAAGCGACATGGACCCAGCAGTTTGGGAGGTGGTGGCCGAAGACCGCAACAGCTGGAGAAGGACCGAGAAGGCATGTGTTTAGATGAGCGAGAACAGAGAACAGCACTGGGAAGAGGGAAGAGAGCGCAGACGGCAGAGTGCAGAATATGTACCCTCTGAGCCAGGCGCGACTTTCAATTGCGACAACTGCAATAAATCCTGCCGATCCAAAATCGGACTGTACAGCCACAGCAGACGCTGCAATTCAACAACTTGACTGAACCAGGCGACAGAGTTCCAATTTCTCCCGACGCCAACACACACACACACACACACACACACTCACACACACACAAACACACACACACACACACACACACACACACACACACACACACACACATATATATATATATATATATATATATATATATATATGGGGTGTGTGTGGGGGACACTCCGTTTTACAACGCTGACGTCGAACTGAAAGGAGGTAACGAGCACTCACCTGGGTACAGGCCTTAGAGGTCCACTGGCAGGTGTAGGCCTGGTTCAACTGCTCCCCAAAAGTGATGTCTTTGTAGTCGATCTTCCACAGGAGACTGGCCAGCTCCTGCTCATAACGCCAGTTTCTGTCATGAAAAGAAAAAAAAGTAACTACAGGTAAAGGGCTCTTAAGGGCTGACCAAACGCGATAGGTTTATCTCTCTCCATACGAACGGCGAAAGAGACGACGTTAACAGCGTTTCACCCCAATTACCATCATCAAAATATTGCAAGCGGAAAGCTCTTATACTGAAGAGGTGAATGTTGACAAAGAATACCACAATTCCGACGACGGAAGCTAAAGGTTCCGTCATTCAGACACCCACTGGACATCCGATGGGTCTGTGTGGAGGAGAAGAGAGGACTGGCCGTACTGAGTGAGTTATGCAAAGGAAATGAGAAAAAAAAAATCATCCGGGGGGCAGGCTCTTCACTTTCAGGCTGAACCAGCGCGTTGGGTCGGTCAATGCGAAGGTCAGGCATCTGCTATTTGTTGTTTTATTGTCACAGCAGATGTGGTGCAGTAGCACATGATTATGGATGTGTCCCAACGCTTTGACACCTCCTTGAAACTGAAACTGAAAACACTGATCCAATTCATTTCAATCTGGCAAACATCCAAGCCGATAAAACAGAACCATACCAGGGCTAAAAACAGTTACAAAAACGAAAACAAATTCACACACACAAAACAGGAAAACCAAGTGAGACAAGAAAGCATTGTTAACCTTAAAAAAAAACACCAGCAATCAAAACAACTCTTGAAAAGGAAAGTAGATACAACTGAATCAATGAAACCAACAATTAGAAACCCAATGTGCGCTATTCCGCCATATCTCTCATCATATTCCTAAACAGCGATAATGAATCACAACAGCCTTTACAGACTTGTTAAAAATCATTATTTCCCCACAACAACTGGAAAACCGCTTTGTGTGAACACTATTATTTCGAGTTTCTCCATATAACAGGGGTATGGCGTATAAATCTTATCCATCCAAGTCTGCAAACTGATAATAGTTTCGGACAGCATAATTAGATAATCGGCAAATAAAACAATCAACAATTCAATCATTTCTGGGCCACAATTTGAACAACGCCTTCCATTTTTAATCGCCAGTAAAGCAAGGTCATTTATGAGCACGAAACGAAAACGATACTTCCCTGTTTCACACCATTTGTACAGGTAATGTAGACAGTGAAGTTGGTGCTGCTTCGAACTATTGCTTTCACAATGTTGTGCAGACTTGTAACACATCAATATATATATTCACCTCTGATTTTTTTTTTTCAAACAGACCAGGAAAGCTTTCATGTGTAGAATCAAATTTCTTTTTGAAAGTCTTTGAACGCTTCGAATGTCAAAAGCAAATTGTTTTAGAATAATTGCAAGTAAGCATCGATGAACTGAAAAGCACTCCTTTCTAAACCTCGGCTGCTATTCACCTGTTATTCTGACCAACCCATTCTTTTGGCATATAATCTTTGAAATGCTGAGCATACTACTTTTCGGTTGTGAACAGAAAAATCAGGTTATTCAAAGAGGCGTGATCTTTGTGTTGTTTTTTTTCTTCTCTGCAATGGATGGGGTTATTCTTCTACCTGTGCATAATTCAGCATTATATTCTTTCTTTGGTGATTTGTTTTTGATACTGTCAAAAACCCTCTCACTTTATAGATATTCTGCATTCCATATAATTATTTATCGTTCAGCCTTTTTTTTTTTTCAGAGCAATGCTAATTCACTTTTTTCCCCAACAGTCAGCTTTCTGTTTGAAACAATTATGAAGTAATTTGTATTATCAACACACATCAAAATCTACCAGACTTACGACATAGTTCAGCGACTGTATATTTCTACCGTATTCCAAGCAATTTAGATTTTTTATGAGTTCATTCTTTATATTTAACTTTACTCTTCACATAGAACTTCAGCTCCATAGATTAGTGGCCATTCTAGACAACCATTCTGAAAATAAGCGAACAAACCTCCGGAGACCACAAAATAACTGTAGGTTGTAGCCTGCATCTGAAACTGTAATATGTAAAACCCAAACAAACAGAGAGACGGGTGAAGGGTGGGTATTGTGTATGTGTGTACGTGCATACGTGTGTGCACCTACGAACGTACGTGCGTTTGTGTGCGCGTGCGTACGTATGTGTTATGTGAGAGTGACAGACAGAGGGAATATGATGAAGAGGGAATGGAGGAGCGAGGTAAGGGTGAACAAAAATCAACACGGACCTGTGATGATGAGTACAACTGTAATGAGAAAGAAATCACGTCATCAGTTGTTGGTGAATGGGCCTTCGGGTTTTTGTTTTTGGTTGTTTTTTTTTGTTTGTTTGTTTGTTTTATGTTTGTTTGTTGTTTTTTGTTTCAACAATTCGCAGATACTCTTGTTAGTGCGCTTGTGCGTGTGACTATGGAAACAAAATGTTCTTTTGTCAATGAAAGCATGTGTACGCAAGTACAAGCATATCACGTATTAAAGAGACCATTGTAAAACGAGCAGTGCATACTTTGATGCCGAAAAAGTTGATAAACTTAAACCAAAACATGCGACCCCCCGACCCCCCACCACCACCACCCACCCCTTTTTCCCCTTCTTGTGTAACGTCACTGTGACACGGAATATACCCATTCAGATCACAATCATGAAAGTGTATACAGATGGATCAGTTCTCCTTCATGAACAATGTGAAACTGTTCTCATAATTTCTCTTTGTTAATTAATATTCCACGTTCACTTTTCAAGTCCTGCTTTGTGCAGAACCTAACCCCATTCCGGATGTTCCCAGCTGTTCGAATTAC
>NC_134893.1:50570476-50572976 GCF_041734735.1 Babylonia areolata | reverse complement strand
TTTTTTTTTTTTTTTTTTTTTTTTTTTTTGACGGAATGTTGGCCAATGGCTGATCAATTCCTGTATATATATATATATATATATATATATATATATATATATATATATATATATATATATATTTCGTTATGACCTCTATCCGTCTCTCTGTCTCTGTCTTTTTCTGTCACTCTCTCTCTCTCTCTCTCTCTCTCTCTCTCTGTGTATCTGCTTCCCCGTCTCCCTCCCCTTGTTTTATGTATCCGTCTCTCTCACACTCTGTCTTTCAGTCCGTGTCTCTCCCTTTTATCTTTCTCTATTGCTCCTCCTCTTTCTTGTCATCTTTCTATCTTGGTGTTTGTAAGAAGTCAGGATGCACACAAGTACACGTGCATGTTCGTAGGCATGAATGTGTGCCTGTGTGTGTGTGTGTGTGTGTGTGTGCGCCCGCGCGCGTGTGTGTGTGTATGTGTGTGCGTGCGAGCGGGCGTGTTATTGCAGTTATGTGTATGCGTCTGTGTGTTTGTGAGCGTGTGTGTGTGTGTGTGTGTGTGTGTGTGTGTGTGTGCGGACGTGTGAGTGCAGTTATGTGTATGCGTTTGTGTGTGTTTGAGCGTGTGTGTTTGAGCGCGCGCGCGCGCGCGCGCGCGCGTGTGTGTGTGTGTGTGTGTGTGTGTGTGTGTGTGTGTGTGTGTGTGTGTGTGCGTACGACTCTTTCCTCTATCTGTCTGACCTCGCCTCCAAGGTCCCCTCCATCATGTCTCATTTTTGCCTTGTGCCGGAGATTGCATATCACACAGAAAAGTGTTGTTGCTGCTGTGGTTGTTGTTGTTGTTTCTCCAATGAGCGCCACGAAATAATGCATTAATAAAGAACAGTGTGGACATCATGACAAGTGATGGCCTTGAGGTAACCTACTCAACAACACAAGACCTGACAGTGCGCTGGGTTTATGCCTAGGTCAGGCATTTGCTTCTGTTCTGCCTTTTCTGTTACTAACTTACTGACTTATTTACTTACTTGCGTGGAGTGATGGCCTAGAGGTAACGCGTCCGCCTAGGAAGCGAGAGAATCTGAGCGCGCTGGTTCGAATCACGGCTCAGCCGCCGATAAATTATTTTCTCCCCCTCCACTAGACCTTGAGTCGTGGTCGGGACTCTAGTCATTCGGATGAGACGATAAACCGAGGTCCCGTGTGCAGCATGCACTTAGCGCACGTAAAAGAACCCACGGCAACAAAAGGTTTGTTCCTGGCAAACTTCTGTAAAAAAAAAAAAAATCCACTTCCATTGGAAAACAAATGAAACTGCACGCAGGAAAAAAAATTTAAAAAAGAGAAAAAAGAGTGGCGCTGTAGTGTAGCGACGCGCTCTCCCTTGGGAGAGCAGCCTGAATTTGACACAGAGAAATCTGTTGTGATAAAAAGAAATACAAATACAACCCAGTTGACAGTCTGTCCAGATGATATGGAAACATTTTTGACCTGGCTGTGGATGGGTTAGGGTTGATTGCAAAGGGGATAACACAGGGTTGCAGTTTTTTTTTTCTTTTTCTCTCTCTCTATCTCTTTCTCCCTCCCCCCCCCCCCCCTTTCTCTCTCTTTGTCGACATAATGTGTCTATTATGGCCTGCCATAAATGAACCATTCATTCATTCAGGGAGTTAGGGGACTGACATATCACAGATCCATACCACATAGAAGAGAGATGGGAATCACGTCTCAGTCCCTTCTAATGTTGATTCATTTACAAAAACTAAAGAATCGCTGGAACACACACGCGCGCGTACACACAAAAAAATATTGTGCACTCACGCACACACGAGCACATACACACGCACACACGCGCACACACACACACACACACACACACACACACACACACACACACACACACACACACACACACACACACACACACACACACACACACACACACACACACACACACACACACAAGAAACAAAAAGCACATGTCAATTCGAGCCAAACGTGCAGCTCACAAATAAATGGACATATCTGATCTGAGTCCCTTCCAGTGTCAATTCATTAAAAGGTAGAGTTACACACACACACACACACACACACACACACACACACACACAAACTGACACTGCGAAACCGGGTGATGACATTGCTTGACTTTGATTACAGACAGCAATCAATACAAAGGAAATTAAAACATGTTTTAAGCGAATTCAATTGTGGTTTTTTTTCAGCAACTTTTCTTTCAAAAGCACATTTCCTTTCTTTTTCAGTTGATTGTTTTTGGGCTTCTTTGCAATAATGTGTTTGTTTTTCTTTGAGTTTCTTTGTTGTTGTCGTTGTTTGTTTGTTTGTTTGCTTTTCTTGGTTACATCAAATGACTCTCAGATTCTCACAGAATTGGACGACATATTTCATATGGCTTTGGGAGGAGAGGTTAATAGGAAAGATGTTAGTGGGAAGCCCACATCTCTGCCTGGATCCAGATCATGTATTTGCTTTCTTCTGATGAGTAAACAAAAATAATCATTCGGTTTT
>NC_134893.1:50560476-50565476 GCF_041734735.1 Babylonia areolata | reverse complement strand
TTATAAGACGATGTTAAGACTATCATTTTATCTAAAAGTCGTGGTGGGGGAGGTGGAGGTGACGTGTGTGTGACGGGGGGGGGGGGGGGGGGGGGGGTAACTTTCAGTTTTCTGCTCATGTCGATTTATTGAGACATATATTCTTAACAAAAAAAAGTGGTCCCTGCCGAGCTGGGAAAGTCTCTTTTCCCTTGAGTGAGTGTGTCTCTCCGGTAAGTAACCAGAAACGGGTAACCAGAAGTGGAGTGATGGCCTAGAGGTAACGCGTCTGCCTAGGAAACGAGAGAATCTGTGCGCGCTGATTCGAATCACGGCTCAGCCGTCGATATTTTCTCCCCCTCCCCTAGATCTTGAGTGGTGGTCTGGACGCTAGTCATTCGGATGAGACGATAAACGGGGATCCCGTGTACAGCATGAACCTAGCGCACGTAAAAGAACCCACGGCAACAAAATGGTTGTTCCTGGCAAAATTCTGTAGAAAAATCCACTTCGATATGAAAAACAAATAAAACTGCACGCAGGAAAAAAAAATCAAAAAAATGGGTGGCGCTGTAGTATGGCGACGCGCTCTCCTTGGGGAGAGCAGCCCGAATTTCACACAGATAAATCTGTTGTGATATAAAGAAATACAAATACAAATAACAAACCCGAAGAGCACGACATAGTGCAAAAGATCTGCCACTTGCTTTGAATACAAAAGCTCCCTTTTGAGGACACAATAGAGCCGTCAGAAGCAGTAATGAGACTACACTACCCCACGCGCAAATCAGGTTTAAAGTTTACATGATAATGCTTCTTCCCTTCTTCTCTCTCTCTCTCTCTCTCTCTCTCTCTCTCTCTCATAAAGAGAGAAAGACTGGGAGACCCAGAGATAGACAGACAGACAAAGATAAATCACGTTAAATCCTACACTATGTACTTTTCCTTCGACCTGCTCGTCTGAATATACACTCTCCTCTCCCTTCAACAAGATCGTCACCCTCCCCCCATCCCTACCTGTCTGTATCTACGCATCTTTCACGTCAGCACGACCTGCAACTTAAAAGGAAAACTCCAAGGCAATAATATACAGATCGAGAGCAATCCAACAGTTTTCTGATGGCATTTGTATGTACTCCCCTTTCGGTCTTCTGCTTAATACTACAGTGCTCGGAAAAAGGACACTCAACCGATCTTGCAGTCTGTACACATATACACGGGTGACAATCTGTCTTTACGAGTTGTTTGCATTTCGAGAGACACTGAGGGGGCCCATACGGGTGCTGCTTTGAGAAGTTCAAGGATTACGAGTTTTGATGAAGAAGCAACGCAAACTAAGTGAAATAAGTGCTGTAAATGGGTCTGAGAAAGTATCAAACTTTTGGGGGGGGGTTTCAATCCCAAATTTGAGTGGAAAGTTCTATTCTAAAATAAAATAAACGGCTGTGGTAAAATAGTAAATGAAGACGAGGGTTCAAAGTCCAGTACATTTATTTTTCAACTTTCGGCCCATGGTCGACATCTACCGAAGTAAAAAAAAAATGTGACATGAGTTCAAATGGGGAAAACTGGGACCACATAGTCGATTGTCGCTCAATTCACGAACGCGCCATTAAATCTTGCTCAAATTTCATGACAAACACTGCAGGTGTGGGTGTGGGTGTAAGTGCGTGCGTGCGTGCGTGCGTGTGTGTAAACTATGGTTTGATTCACATTGGGATATATCCTAAAAGATAAAAAAACAAAACCTAAATGGCCCTCCAAAGATTGTGTTCAATTCTGTGGCCTTTCGTGTCCTGCTCTCATTGTGAACCCACATTTGATTTTTCCGCCCACTTTCACGTTCATGGTGAATTCCGTCATCCTCTCTATTTTCACTTTTTTGTGCTTCTCTCTCTCTCTCTCTCTCTCTCTCTCTCTCTCTCTCTCTCTCTCTCTCTCTCCCTGTGTGTGTGTGTGTGTGTTTCTGTGTGTGTGTGTGTGTGTGTGTGTGTGTGTGTGTGTGTGTGTGTGTGTGTGTGTGTGTTGCATATTTGGCACAATAATTACACCGATTCCCACCAAGCTATTTGCAATGGCGAACTGCGTTCGTGGAGGAGGCGATTTTTCAACATCAAATTATTGGCGTTGATTTGAATCCTGTTTCCCTGCTAGACGTGTGTGTGTGTGTGTGTGTGTGTGTGTCGCATGCGTTTTCTTACAGGTCTGCTTCGATGCGTGGCAGTTCATTCTCCAGGAGATAGCCACCTTAAAAAAAATACGGTCTGAGACAACTACCCTTTTAGCCGGCACCGCAATTACATTTCCTCATGCCCTGAATAACGTGGGGAAACACGCAGCGTCGTAATATGATGTATCCACAGCCTTTTGCGTGATGACGTCCAGTGACGATTGGTCAATTGCAGAACCGACCCCCTCCCATCGTCTCTCTCTTTCTTTCTCTCTCCCTCTTTTGTCTGTCTCTGTCTCTTTCTCTGTCTCTTTCGTTCAGATATTGAACAACACTTCAATAGACCCTTTCTTCGCTGAAAACCCTTTTATACATAGAAGATTATCAGCACCAAACGATAAAACAAAACAAGATAAGTATATAATGGAAAAAATACAGAGAGAGAGAGAGAGAGAGAGAGAGAGAGAGAGAGAGAGAGAGAGAGAGAGAGAGAGAGACGGACACGGTAAGGTTCATGTTCAGTAAGTTTTCACCATTGAAAATTAAGCATTTCTTTCGAATTTCTTCATAATACTCACACAAACAAGAGAGGCAAGGCCTTCAAAACTCACTTGTGATAAATTAAGTCCCCTAGCATTAATTGCAGAGTAATTTCCCCTTTTTACTATCTGCACCAAAACATTTGCAATATAAATAAAAATTCCATGCTTAGCAAAAGAAGTTCCTGTTTGAACAAATGATAATAATGACTCCTCTTGTTGTTGTGTCAGAATAAGAGGTCAAAATGCCAAGTTTAGAGAATACAAAAAATATAAATATAACAGTAAATGCAGTTTGCATATAATTAGGCTTCTTTTTTTTGTGCCCATCCCAGAGGTGCAATATTGTTTTAAACAAGATGACTGTAAAGAACTGAATTTTTCCTATATTTATGCCAAATTTGGTGTGAACTGACAAAGTATTTGCAGAGAAAATGTCAATGTTAAAGTTTACCACGGACACACAGACACACGGACGCACACACACACACACACACACACACACACACACACACACACACACACACACAGAGAGAGAGACAACCGAACACCGGGTTAAAACATAGACTCACTTTGTTTACACAAGTGAGTCAAAAAGGAAACGAGTCTCATCTTCAACTGAAGCACCACACACAGGACAAGGGGACCGTGCCGACGTGTCAGCAGAGAACCATTTATTGTTAGCATTTGGGCCTAGTTCTAAGTATGAATCGAACCAGGCTTGTTCTGTGCCATTTATTACTTATTACTTTAATGTATTTTTTCTGTCTGAAAAAATGTTCTTAAAAGAGAGGAACCAACTGTATTTCTCTGACTCTTGAGAGAGAGAGAGGGGGGGGGGGGAACTGAGAGAGACAGTCAGTCAGACAGACAGACTGACGGACGGAAGTCAGACAGATATCACTTTATGAGCCTCATCCTCTTGTTTTCCTTCCCTCTCCTTGGACCAGCCTTCATACTCTCACGTCGTCGCTGTCGTCGTCGTCATCATCACTATCATCATCATCGTCGTCGTCATCGTATTAATAATCATCATCTTCTTCTTTTCCTCCTCCTCCTCCTCCTTCTTCTTCTTCTTCTTCTTCTTCTTCTTCTTCTTCTTCTTCTTCTCCTCCTTCTCCAGTTTCTGTGTATCGTTGTCGTCGTCATCGTCACCATCGTTGTCGTCGTCATCGTCATCGTCATAATCATAATAATCATCATCATCATCATATTCTTCTTCTTCTTCTCCTCCTCCTCCTCCCCAGTTCCTGTGTATCATCGTCGTCGTCATCGTCACTATCATCATCTTCTTCATCATCTTCTCCTTCTCCCCCCCCCCCCTCCTCCTCCCCCTCTCCAGTCCCAGTATATCTATCAAGACAGCAAGACCTCGAACCCCCAAAACTGGGAAATCCCAGGCAATGGATGTGTGTGGACTCCCCCGACCGACTGGCCCGCCTCTTACTATAGAGCACGAAAATGGACACTTAATCGATCCTGTGGTCTGTATGTGTGCACAGCTGACAATCTGTCTTGACGAATCGTTGACATTTCAGCAGGCGGTGAATGGGCCCAGACAGGGGTGCTGGTGCGGGGAAAGAAAAAAAGGAAGGAGTGGGTAGGGGGTGGTGGTGGGTGTAGGAAGGGGGGTAGGGGGGGTGTTGTAGGGGTGGATGGGTTAAGGATTGTCAGTGTACTGAAGAAGGAGTGCAAACAAAGTAATGCTAGCAGGTTTCTGCTGTATTGGTCTGGGTGAGGTATAGAACGCTTTTTTTTTTGTTGTTACTTTTTTTTCCTTTTGGGAGTGGGGGGCGGCTGGGGGGGTATAGAACATTCGCTTTTTTGGCGGGGGTGGGTGGGGGATGGGAGGGTGGGGTGAGGTGGATTGTGGGTTTTTTTGTTTGTTTGTTTGTTTTGTTTTGTTGTGTTAAGTTGCAAGTCTTATCCTAAGAAACGTTTACGAAAAGTGTCCCATTGCGAAGTGTTAGGCGTTACGCAATGACAACCAGGGCAGATGAAGGTGTAAACTCCATCTTCTTTTCTTTTTTTTTTCCTGGCCTGTTAGTTGTCCTCCATGTGTTGTATTGTACTGAAATGTATTGTAATACTCATCTGTCAAAAATAGTTTTTTGTGTGTGTGAAATTCAGGCTGCTCTCACCAGGGAAGAACGTGTTGCTTCAGTGCCAGACCACCCATCTTCTTTTTATTCTTTTTTTTTTTTACTCTCTCTATTTGTTATTGCATATGTTTTCCCACCACAGTGATTCTTTTGCCACGGGTAACCCTTTCGCTGCTGTGTTCGTAATTTTCACGTGCGCACGGGACCTCG
>NC_134893.1:50545476-50555476 GCF_041734735.1 Babylonia areolata | reverse complement strand
TTGATTTCCATTATTGTGGTCTAAAAAGGCTATGAGACCTTCAAGACTTTTTTTTAACATGAGTGAATGGTGGCTTGAGTACGGCTGGATGCAGATAAAATGAAATCAAAAATATGCACAAAACAAACAGACAAAAAATCAACAACCAAAAAAACAAAAACAAAAACAAACAAACAAAAGTAGGGTGGCTAAGCTGATGTATGACCGGATTTCGTGGTGAAGGTATATATGTTAGATTGGGTGGCATTCTAGAGAGAAAGGTGAGGGAGTGGGGAGGGGGCGGTCGGAGGGGTGGGGTGGTGGAAAGATTCTAACACTTTTTTTATTGTTCATTCAGTATCAAAGCCCCCTAGACAAGGGGGGGGGGGGGGAGTGACAATTTCACTATCAATTGTTGTAAACAAATCAAAATACCAACCTAAACTATGAAGGTTTTTGTATTTATGTTAACTCACTCACTCTCTCTCTCTCTCTCTCTCTCTCTCTCTCTCACCACACACACACACACACACACACACACACACACACACACACCCCACCTCCACACGTATTCACACTAATGCCATTTTTTTTATCATCTTGAAATCTGGAGCTGGTCAATTTATCTTGTTTTTTTCTGATGTTCATTGCTTCTGCAATAGATTTAGCAACACTTTTAATTACGATTTCGTTTATGTATAGAAAGCAGATTTACAACACTTTTATCACTTGGATTGTCTTGGATTCATCTACCACCGAAAAGGTTTTTATAAACTTTAGTTGTTTTTTTGGTCTTGAAGAATCCTGCAGTCAAATTTGTCTTCTTCCCTGGTTTATCTGCATAGGCAGTGCGCTGAAACAGAAAATGCAATTCATTTTCTGAACCATTTCTATACGATGGACAAATCATTCCAGGAGATTTCGCTGAAGAACCACCGTTTACAATGTTTCAATCCACTTACTTTTAACCTGTCGTGCGAAGTTAACAGTGTGCCATTTATCAGTACCAAATGATAAGTAGTTTCCTGAGAAACATCCTTAAAGGAATAAAGTCACCTGCATTTGTAACTAACCTATTTTAATAGAGAAAGGGAGGGTAGAGAGAGAAAGGAAGCGAAGATAGAGAGATAGAAAGAGACAGGGGGCGATAGCGGAATTGAACAGGTCATTCTGACTGTTCATGCAAACACCGTGATTAGCCCATTAGCACACACACACGAAAATTAGTCCACATGTGGAGAGAGAGAGAGATTCAAAAACTTTATTTCTCAAGGATAAAGATTTTAGGCATCGAGAGAGAGAGAGAGAGAGAGAGAGAGAGAGAGAGAGAGAGAGAGGGAGAGAGAGAGAGAGAGCGTGTGTATGTGTGAAAGAGACAGACACACACACACACACACACACACACACACACACACACACACGCACACACACACACATAACACACATAAATAAATAAATATATACATACATACATACAGACAGACAGACAAAGACAGACAGACAGACAGATGGACAGACGGACGGCCACAGACAGAGAAATAGAAACAGATAGACAGAGGGAGACAGTACGACACACAAAGAGAAAATACATACATACATACATACAGACAGACAGACAGACAGATGGACAGACGGACGGCCACAGACACGACGAGAAAGAGAGAGACAGAGATACTCCTTTCTCCCTAATGACCCAGTCACCTCAGAAGAGAAGGGTCAATACAGAAGTGACCAAACTGTCCATTCCTTGAACGGGGGTGGATCAGAAACGGCCCGGCGGTTGCAAACGGGCATTTGGCCAAAGACTAAGTGGTGCTGTCTTGGAAATCAAAATGAAAATGGACAGAACGCGCTTCCTGATCAAATGAGAGGGAAACTGAATTGTCACTACAAAACTGTCAAACAGCATCAAGCCAGATCTCCTAGGAAGACGCCCCCCACCCCCCACCCCCACCCCCACCCCTCCCCTTTCATCTCGAACAATGAAACTTTCACAACACTGACTCAAGCACTGAACAACTTTGACCTCAATGGCGAAAGCCAGTTGGACGTTAGTTAAACTGAACTCCGCCAGTCAAGAAAGATTCACACACTAACTGAGACCGGTAAAACAGATACGCAGACAAGTCATAATCATGAGTCTGACCATCAGATGGACAGACAGACAGAGAGAGAAACAGATATAGAAAAAAAAAGAAATACACAAAGAAAAATATGCACGCACATCAAAATGTATGGAAAAGTGAAACGTTGGGAGAAATACAAGCCAACAAACAAGAACGAAAATATTTGTATTTGTATTTCTTTTTATCACAACAGATTTCTCTGTGTGAAATTCGAGCTGCTCTCCCCAGGGAGAGCGCGTCGCCATACTACAGCGCCACCCATTTTTTTTGTATTTTTTTCCTGTGTGCAGTTTTATTTGTTTTTCCTATTGAAGTGGATTTTTTTTTACAGAATTTTGCCAGGAACAACCCTTTTGTTACCGTGGGTTCTTTTACGTGCGCTAAGTACATGCTGCACACGGGACCTCGGTTTATCGTCTCATCCGAATGACTAGCGTCCAGGCCACCACTCAAGGCCTAGTGGAGGGGGAGAAAATTTCGGGGGCTGTGCCGTGATTCGAACCAGCGCGCTCAGATTCTCTCGCTTCCTAGGCGGACGCGTTACCTCTAGGCCATCACTCCACTTTCTCTCTCTGTATCTCTCTCATGCACTCCAACTCTCTGCCTTTCTCTCTCTTTCTCTTCATTCATCTCGATGGGTTTTATTTCTTTTATCTGTCAGTTTAACGTCCAACTGGCTTTCGCCATTGAGGTCAAAGTTGTTCAGTGCTTGACTCAGTGTTGTGAAAGTTTCATCGTTCGAAATGAAAGGGGAAGGGGGGTGGGGGGGGTGGGGGTCTTCCTAGGACATCTGGCTTGATGCTGTTTGACAGTTTTGTAATATGTATAATTACATACAGAAAAACAGATGACAAAATCATGCGCAGAGATACAGATATCCAGATAAAGAGAAGGACATGCAGACAAAGAGGGAGCCAAAGAGAGGGAGACAGAGGCATAGATACAGACACACACACACACACACACACACACACACACACACACACACACACACACACACACACACACACACAGAGAGAGAGAGAGAAAGAGACAGATAAAGAGAAAGGGAGACACAAACCCACACATTTCCCTCCATCCCGATCTCTTCAAGTCATCTCATTTTATGAGAACGGAGCATATAAAATGATGATGATGATGATGATGATGATAATAACAATAATAATAATAATGATTATAATACTAATACTAATAACTACAACAGCAATAACACTAATGATAAACCAGTTTACTACTACTAATAATAATGATGATAACAATGATAATGATAATAGTTGAAATAATAATAATAATAGAATATCATTATTCTTATTCTAATTGTGTGTTGTTGTTGTTATTTCTTTATCATTATTTTTATCTTTATCATTATCATCATCATCCAGCTCAATGACCACAACCAGTCCGAGAGAGGGGGAAAGTGGAGTGGACTTCACGAAGACCGGACTGAACGACTCACGGCCCACTGTAGGCTGCAGGACCTGAGGAAATGGACCTCCACCCCTCCCTTTCCATCCCCGCCTTGAGAAAGAGAGAGAGAGGAGGGAGAGATGGAGCGAGAGAGTGACAGAGAGAGGGGAGAGAGAGAGGAAGAGAGAGACAGAGAGAGAAGGGAGAGACAGAAGGAGAATAAAAGGAAATTACAGTTGGGGGGGGGAGAGAGAATGACAGAGCAGAGGGAAAAGGAGGGAGAGGGGGACAGAAGGAAAGATAATGAAAGACAGACAGACACAGACCATCCCCATATCTTCCAGTCATTCATGTGTGTGTGTGTGTGTGTGTGAGTGTGTGTGTAAAAGAGAGATGGAGAGAGAACTCAACAGAGAGAGAGAGAGAGAGAGAGAGAGAGAGAGAGAGAGAGAGAGAGAGAGAGAGAGAGAGAGAGAGAGAGAGAGAGAGAGAGAACAGAGAATAAAAAAAGAAACCCAAAAGACCAACCAACCAGTTTGAAGAGGAAAGTGGAGACTTCACGAAGACCGGACTGAACGACTCACGGCCCACTGTAGGCTACAGGACCTGAGGAAATGGACCCCCACCCCTTCCCTTCCACCCCCGCCTTGCCCCCCATTCCCTGATCCACTGGGAGACTACAGAACACGGAACACAGACTGAGAACCTTCTCAGACTGGGGGGATGTATATAAAGGAGGGTGGGGTGGGGGAGGTGAGGGTTAAAGAGGAGTGTCTAAGACCCCCCCCCCCCAAAAAAAAAACACTGAATGACATGACCCTATTACTGGTGCAAGGCAACGCGTCGTGAGACTCCACAACTGTCACAGGAAGTGGGAAGCGACAGATAAAAGAAATAAAAGCCATTGAGATGAATGAAGAGAAAGAGGGAAACAGAGGCAGAGAGTCGGACTGTGTGAGAGAGAGAGACAGAGAGAGAGGAGGGAGAGGGAGAGAGCGGGGGACAGAGTGACAGAGAGAGGGGGAGAGAGAGACAGAGAGAGAAGGGAGAGAGAGAGAGACAAAGGGAGAATGAAAGGAAACAGGAGGAGTGGAGGGGGGGGGGGGTAGAGAAAGAATGACAGAGCAGAGGGAAAAGGAGGGAGAGGGGGATAGAAGGAAATATAATGAAAGACAGACACACAGACAGACACAGGCCATCCCGATATCTTCCAGGCATGTGTGTGTGTGTGTGTGTGTGTGTGTGTGTGTGTGTGTGTGTGTGTGTGTGTGTGTGTGTATGTGTGTAAGCGTGCGCGCGCCCGTGTGTGTCTGTGTGTGTGTGTGTGTGTAAAAGAGAGATGGAGAGAGAACTCAACACAGAGAGAGAGAACGAACGAACGAACGAACGAAATTTTATTTTACGAGGGTAAAGGAGTAAGCACAAAGTACTTTTTTACATCCAGCCCTCTGGGCATGAATAATAATTGGAAAAAAAGCAACAAAGTAAAAAAAAAAAAAAAAAAAAAAAAAAAAAGCGAGAGTCAATTCACAACATCAACGTCAAAATTGCATAAGCATGTGCAAACATAACATAGAACGTATGTACAATACAATATCGCGATAGATGAATAACAACGAGGACAATAGGGTAGGGGCGTGGTGGAGAGCGGAAGGAAGAATGGACAAGAGGAAGAGTAAAGAAGGCAGGGGAGGCTGACAACAGACAGATATAGTGACAGTGACAGTGGAGAGACATAGAGACTGACAGGGGAGGAGAGAGGCGTATATATATTGACAATCTATACATGATTTTTTGTTTATAATTGATATGTGTCACATAATCACATGTTTTTCAATAAATGTGCACGATATATATTTTTAAAGTTAGGGATGCTTTTTACAGTGTTTACATTGAGGCAGGATAATAATTCATTCCATAAACAGCCCCCTGAATAAGACAGACTAGATTTAAAAAGATCGATCCTTGGAAGTGGTACCATAACTTTATGAAGATGACGATGAGTGTTGATTACAAATTTATTCTTCAGCCAGGGGGGAGCAAATCCAGACATGATTTTGAACATAAGTAGACCTTTGTTAAATAGAAGTTTTGTTTTCAGTGGGAGGATATCGAGAGCTTTATAATCAGATACAGTCAATGATGAAGATTTTAAAAGAATCAATTTTACAGCTCTTCTATGCAGACTCAATAGAGGTTTTATAATACTGTCACTCGCCGAATCCCACACTGTCGAAGCATAGTTAATGTGTGATTCTATATAAGTACTGACAAATAGTTTTCGGCAGTGAAGATCCAAAAAATGTTTGATTCTAGACAGTTGATAGATATTTTTTGATACCTGTTTGCATAACAGAGAAATATGATGTGACCATGACAAATTATTATCGATAGTGATGCCAAGGATTTTATGGTGGTCAACTTCTTCAATCTTGTCACCTTTGATGAAAATAGGCGAACAGTTTATGGATATATTTTGACGTTTTTGTCTTGTTGTGATTATTAGGAATTTTGTTTTTTTAGGATGGAGACACATGTGGTTTAGTTCGGACCATTCAATCAATTGGTCAATACTTTCCTGAAGAGAAAGAGATACGATACATAGGTTAGTATGACTAGTATGAATGGTGGTGTCATCAGCAAACATTTCACATGGTGTCTTGATAGATAAGGGTAGGTCATTAATATATGCAGAAAATAAGATAGGTCCCAAAACAGAACCTTGAGGTACACCATAGTTAATTGGTAATAACATTGATTTTGAACCATTTGTGGACACAAGTTGTTTTCTTTCAGAGAGAAAAGATGAGATAAGTTCTAATGTATTCAAAGACAAACCATAAATCTTTAGTTTTTTCAGGAGGAGAGAATGATCAATCACATCAAAAGCCTTCATAAAGTCGACAACAAGGGCTCCAGTAATTTCGTTATTATTAATGTTAGTGAGCCATTGATCTACTAAATTTGTTAGTGCAGAATGACATGAGTGATTAGCTCTAAATCCAGACTGGTTTGGATGGAACAAGTCAAAATTATTAAAATGCTTAAGAATATGTTTATTTATATGATTTTCCAGGGGTTTTGATAATATTGGCAAAATAGAAATTGGTCTGTAGTTTGATGGTTCAGATCGATCACCATTCTTATATATAGGAATAACTTTAGCAGTTTTGAGCGTTTTGGGAATCTTATTTTTTGTAATACTTAAATTATATATGTATGTGAGGGATTCTGCTATTATAGGAGCTGAGAGTTTTAATATTTTTCCGTCTATGCCATCAAGACCTCTTGTACTAGTTTGTTTTAAATGGGTCAGAGCATTATAAACTTCATGTACACATATCAAAGGAATATCTAATGTGGATGAAATATTTTTTGATTGACAGAATTTTAACAGAGCATCTAAAGAGTTAAGGTTTGATTTGTCTGATTTTATAATTGAAGTAGCTATGTTACAGAAATGTGAGTTAAGTCTATCTGTGGATATGTCTGTGAGTGATGTAATTTGTGTGGCTCTATTCTTATTTTTCAACTGATTTATGGCTTTCCACAAAGACTTACTATCAGACTTAGAAGTGATCAACTTTTGAAAATATTTCTTTTTCGCTAAACGTTTCATGTTATTTACTGCATTTCTTTGCTTTTGAAAATCTTCTCGGGTTCCAGTTGATAAAAGAAAATCTCTGAAATCGAGAGAGAGAGAGAGAGAGAGAGAGGGAGAGCAGAGAATTAAAAAAAACAACCCAAAAGACCAACCAACCAGTTTGAAGAGGAAAGTGGAGACTTCATGAAGACCAGACTGAACGACTCACGGCCCACTGAGGAAATGGACCCTCCCCTTCCACCCCCGCCTTGCCCCCCATTCCCTGATCCACTGGGAGACTACAGAACACGGAACACAGTCTGAGAACCTTCTCAGACTGGGGGGATGTATATAAAGGTGGGTGGGGTGGGGGAGGTGAGGGTTAAAGAGGAGTGTCTAAGACCCCCCAAAACACTGAACGACATGACCCTATTACTGGCGCAAGGCAACGCGTCGTGAGACTCCACAACTGTCACAGGAAGTGGGAAGCGACAGATAAAAGAAATAAAAGCCATTGAGATGAATGAAGAGAAAGAGAGAGAGAGGGGGCAGAGAGTCGGAGTGTGTGAGAGAGATACATAGAGAGAAGAGAGAGAGAGAGAGAGAGGAGGGAGGGAGAGAGAGAGAGGGGAGGGAGAGATAGGGGGAGGGAGAGAGAAAGAAAGAGAGAGAAGCAGAGAGGGAAACACAGAGAGAGAGGGGGAGAAAGAAAGAAAGAAAGAGAGAAACAGAGAGAGAGGGAGGGAGAGAGAGAGAGAGAGAGAGCGGAGAATAAAAAATCCCCCCCCCACCCCCCCGCCCCCAAAGAGCAACTAGTCTGAGGAGGGAAGTGGAAGACTTGACGAAGACCGGACCAAACGACTCCAGACCCACTGTAGAGGATGAAGGGCCTATGGGAATGGATCCTCCCTTTCCCATTCCCTTGACTCACTGGGGGGATTACCACATGGATCGCCTGTCTGAGAACCTTCACGGACTGAAGGTTAAAAAGAAAAAAAGGGGGACGGTCTGGTTAAAGAGGACTCGACTCGGGAGATAGACCCCAGCACTTAAAAGACATGAGCCTATCAAGGGCGCAAGCCAATGGATAAGTCGTAGAACTCCACAACTGTGAAAATGAGCGGGAAGATTCTTCTTCTTCTGCGTTCACTCGTATGCACACGAGTGGGCTTTTACGTGTATGACCGTTTTTACCCCGCCATGTAGGCAGCCATACTCCGTTTTCGGGGGTGTGCATGCTGGGTATGTTCTTGTTTCCATAACCCACCGAACGCTGACATGGATTACAGGATCTTTAACGTGCGTATTTGATCTTCTGCTTGCATATACACACGAAGGGGGTTCAGGCACTAGCAGGTCTGCACATATGTTGACCTGGGAGATCGTAAAAATCTCCACCCTTTACCCACCGGGCGCCGTCACCGTGATTCGAACCCGGGACTCTCAGATCGACAGTCCAGCGGGAAGCGACAAAGAACAGAAAATCCAGAGAGATGGACGAGGAGAAACGGAAAGTGCCGAGAGACAGCCATAGGTTTGTGGAAAAGTCAAACTTGAGGTGAGAAAAAGGGTGAGAGCGAGATTTGAACCCAGACCCTCACGGACTCTCTGTATTGGCAGATGAGCGTGTTAACCATTCTGCCACCTTCCTGCAAGAGAGGTAAAAAAGATGTTAAAGGCTTGAAGACATACAAAGACATACAAAGGGAAGACACAGACTGATATACCAGAGACAATAGAGATAAAAAGTACGAATTGTCGATGCTGTACTTCAGCAGATTTATCAGTCCGAAATGCCCTCCCTCCCTTTCCAAGACTACACACACACACACACACACACACACACACACACACACACACACACACACACAACACACAAACACACACACACACACACACACACACACACACACACACACACACACACACACGCAAACACACACACACACACAACACACACACACACACACACACACACACACATACACACACACACACGTGTGTATTTTCCTCCAGTCTAAAGTGGACCGAAGTGTGTCTGCCTCGTTCCTCGATTACTATCCCCCAGTCTCAACCGATATTGATCTGAAAATGTGAGTTTATTGGAGGAAGTATATGCTAATGGGTATTTTAGGAATATCTTTTTTACTAATTTTTTTTATTTATTTTTTTATTAACCTTCAAAATATTTTTATCCATTCAATTTTTGTTTACAATGCATAAATCTGAATATTGCTAAACAGTATGAATAAAATACACCTTTTTTTACTTTGTCGTGAAGGCGGAATTAGATTGCCTGGAAACAATATGGGATGGTGGCCCAAGAACAGAATGAAAAAGAAATTAGGAAATGAGATTTTGTTGCTGTTGCTATTGTTGTTGTTTTGTTTTTGTTTTTTGTCGTTTTTGTTTGTTGTTGTTGTTGTTTTGTTTTTTTGTTTTTTGTTGTCGTTTTTTTTGTTTGTTTGTTGTTGTTGTTGTTGTTGTTTTCCACAGACGTGTACATACAGGTTCGTGGTCGACTGAACAGGGAAAAGGTTCCATCTAGTCAACTGTCAAGCAGACAGATTTAAACTTGCGAACAGACAGAGCAAAAGAGACAGACAGAGACAGAGACAGACAAAGGGAGTCAAACTTGACAGAGAAGACAGTTGGGGACTTTCACGAGAAACAGGGAAAAGTAAACATGAATGGTAATACTGACAGAGTATTCTGGGAAAAGACCAGAGTGAAAAAAGAGAAAAAAAAAATTGTGAGAATACGAATACGAATAGTTTACTCAGCAAAGTCCTTTGATTTTTGAAACATACCAGTACTTAATCGCTAGCCTAAAACAAAAAGTCTTGTCTTCTCTCTCTCTCTCTCTCTCTCTCTCTCTCTCTCTCTCTCTCTCTCTCTCTTCACA
>NC_134893.1:50520476-50540476 GCF_041734735.1 Babylonia areolata | reverse complement strand
TAAATCGATAGATAAATGAGTCAATACGTAAATAAATAAATAAATAAACAATGGAAAATTATCATTCTGAAAATTGATGAATACGAAACATGAATAAATAAATCGATAGATAAATGAGTCAATACGTAAATAAATAAATAAATAATGGAAAATTATCATTTTGAAAATTGATGAATACGAAACACATAGATAAAGGAGACAGAAACATAAAGGAAAAACGGAGGTTACACACAGCATTCAGTGGCGTCCCACAAGAGACCAAAATAGTTTCTTCCAAACTGATGTAAATAAATGGGCGCTTGTTTACCATAATTGTTGTCGTTCTTTAAGATATTTTTTTTCTGCTCTGTCGTAGTACTTTGAACAATATATCAGTTGCTTGGATTTGTGTGTGTGTGTGTGTGTGTGTGTGTGTGTGTGTGTGTGTGTGTGTGTGTGAGTGTGTGTGTGTGTGTGTGTGTATGTGTGTGTGAGTGTGTGTGTGTGTGTGTGTGTGTGTGAGTGTGTGTGTGTGTGTGTGTGTGTGTGTGTGTGTGTGCTGCTCCATCATCTGCACTGTTTCAGTGGCATTACTCCCACGCCGCTCATTCCAATAAAATACAAATCCGCTTATACGTCATCTCATTGATCTGGACCACCAGACATGCGAGAACCTTCTGCTCCAATCGAGGTCAACAGGAAGTTCCGCAACAAAAAGCAAATGTGATCTAACCTTTTAGTGCGAAACAGCTGGAGGAAGAACAGAACGGCTCGTTGGTCTAGTGGTATGATTCTCGCTTTGGGTGCGAGAGGCCCCGGGTTCGAATCCCGGACGAGCCCTGCTTTTTTGACTCACTTGTGTAAACAAAGTGAGTCTATGTTTTAACCAGGTGTTCGGTTGTCTGTGTGTCCGTGGTAATCTTTAACATTGACATTTTCTCTGCAAATACTTTGTCAGTTGACACCAAATTTGGCATAAAAATAGGCAAAAATTCAGTTCTTTCCAGTCATCTTGTTTAAAACAATATTGCACCTCTAGGATGGGCACAAAAAAATAAATAATGAAGCCTAATTATATGCAAACTGCATATACTGTTATATTTATATTTTTTGTATTCTCTAAACTTGGCACTTTGATCTGATATTCTGACCCAACAACAAGAGCAGTCATTATTATCATTTTTTTGTTCAAACAGGAACTTCTTTTGCTAAACATGGAAGTTTTATTTATTTTGCAAACGTTTTGGTGCAGATAGTAAAAAAGGGAAATTACTCTGTAATTAATGCTATGGGACTTAATTTGCTTTAAACTGATCTTTCTCATCTTAAACATTACATTTTGAAATTATACTCAATACATAAAAAGCTTGTGTGTTTTACTCTCAGTCACAAGTGAGTCTTGAAGGCCTTGCCTCTCTTTTTATTTGTTTGTTGTGAGTTTTAACAGCACACATTTTGCCATGGAAGTTCTGGATTTCCTTATCGCACACTCAGTTGCTGCTTATGGTAGATTAAAGACCACTTAACTGAACGCTTAGTGTAGTGTCCCTGAGGGATGTTTGCAGCGGTGACCACGTCGATAACGCTGTTTGGGAACCAAGGAATTTACAGGTCCGTCGTAAAATAGCAGGAGTTGTTGTCCCTTAAATGCTCTTAAATGGAATCTTCTAGCAAAGTTCATAAACTTTATTAGGGCAAAATCAGATACATTTCATAGCCTTTTCACTCTGTGTTTTTAATTTGCCGTCATGCTAATTTTACTTCACTGTTAGTGTTCGAATTTTGTTAGCGTTCATAAGCATATCATCCATTACATAAACCAAATTTGACGTCACCGATCTCAAGACAGTCTGCAAACCCCTGTCGTGCCTTCCTTCTCTCTCTCTCTCTCTCTCTCTCTCTCTCTCTCTCTCTCTCTCTCTCTCTCTCTTGCTACATAATTATTTCATCTAGATTGGTTTTCCTTGATCATTGGTTATTTGTCATTGTTGATGATGATAGCAGCTGGCAGTGCTACCACCGTTGTTGTTGTTGTTGTTGTTACTGAAATTCTCCTTGAAGAAGAAATGTTTTGTTATGTGTGATTGTTGAAAACACAGATCGCCTTATTCTTTATTCACTTACACATTACCTTATTGATCATAAGCAGCTGACGTTGAAACAAGTTCTGTTCAAAACGAGGCCAACGGGGAGTTCCCCCAACAAAAATCAATGTAATTTAACTTTTTAGTGCGAAACAGCTGAAGGAAGGATAGTGGTATGATTCTCGCTTTGGGTGCGAGAGGTCCCGGGTTCGAATCCCGGACGAGCCCAACTTTTTGTTTTGACAGCACGAAGTTTGTTTGTTTTGTTTTTTTCATTGAAGCTCTGCATTCTGTGCTTTTCGGTATTCACCCAGAGGTACTCAGACAGGAAGACATAGTAATTTGGAGGAAACGATAAACCGATGTTCCGTGTGTAAAATGCACTTCACCTTCACCTTCACCTCTCCCGTAGTCTGGGTTCAGACCGTTGGGGCACCGCTGCTGACCTGGCCACCACCCCTCTCCACTCTTCACGGTTTTCTGATTTCCTCAGGGCGTCACCGAGCGTCAAGCCTGTCCACCCCCGGATGTTGTCTTCCCATCTCTTCTTCTGCCGTCCTCTCCTTCTGCCTCCTTGTACGGTGCCTTGCAGGAACGTTTTGGCAAGACCAGATGATCGTGAGATGTGTCCATACCACCTAAGTTTGCGTTTTTTCACTATGGACAGAAGGTCTTCGTAGGGTCCAATACTTTGCTTGATTCTGTTCTTCACTTTCGTGTTAGTGATGTGGTCTCTGTAGGAGATGCCAAGTAGTCTACGAAAGCATCTCATCTCGACAGCTTGGATTCTTCTCTCGATGTCCGCAGTCAGGGTCCAAGTCTCGCAGGCGTAGAGCAATATTGATATAACCAGGGAACGCATCAGTCTGATTTTTGAGCTGAGAGCGGTGTTTTTGTTGTTCCAGATGGTGTTCAGCTTGTTGAGTGCCATTGTTGTTTGGGCAATTCTCGAGAGTACTTCTGGTTTAGATCCTTCATCTGACACGATTGCTCCCAGATATTTGAAGCTGTGGACTGTTTTAGTCGTTGACTTTGATGTCAATGCTGATGCCGTTGGTGTTGTTAGTCATCAGTTTGGTTTTCTCCGCACTGATTTGCATTCCATACGATGTGGAGGCTTTGTCTAGATGTTTGACCAGGCTTGCCAGTTCTTCTTCTTTTCCAGCCAGTCCATCAATGTCGTCGGCAAAACGTAGGTTTGTGATTGTTCTGCCGCCTATGCTGACTGTTCCCACATGCTCTTCCAGTGCGTCAGTCATTATTCTTTCTAAGAAGATGTTGAAGAGTGTTGGGGAGAGTAGACAGCCTTGTCTCACTCCGACTGTGGTTCTGAACCAGTCCCCGATGCTATTGTTGAGGTAGACGGCGCTGGTGGCTTTGTCATAGAGGTGCTGTATCACTTAGCCCACGTAAAAGAACACACGACACCAAGAGAGTTGTCCTCGGCAAAATTCCGCAGAAAAATCCGCTTTGATAGTAAAACAAATACATTTGCAGACAGAATAAAGAGAGAGAGAGAGGGGAGGGGGGGAGGGGGTTGCTGCTGTACAGCGAGAGCAGCTCAAATTTCATACAGAGAAATATGTTGTGACTTGTGACCAAAACAAACAAACAAACAAAAACAGCAAAAAGCAAAACAAAACAATGCATCACAATACAATACTGTTTCGGTTTCAGTTTCTCAGGGAAGCATCATTGCGTTCGAACAAGTCCATAAACGCTCTACCATATAAGTCAGGCAGATGCCTGACAGCAGTAAAACCAAACACGCTGGTCAGGCTTTGAGTGCATGCATCATATGTTAGTTACGTATCAGTCAGAGTGGATTTCTTCCACAGAATTCTGCCAGAGGATAACACTTTTGTTGCCATGGGTCCCTTTTCAGTGCGCCTGGTGCGTACTTCATTCTGGGACCTCGGTGTAAAGTGTCATCCGAATGACTAGTCGCTCAGGTTGATTTTCCAGTCAAACTCAGGACAAAGGGCGAGAGCGAGAATCGAACCCAGTCCCTCAACCTCACTGACACTGCATTGGCAGATACGCGTTTTAAGCACAACACACCATGACACAATACAATACAGTACAATACAATACAATACAGTGTAATACAATGCAATACAACACCATGAATATTTGACAAGCCTGTGGAAGAGCATCGCACTTTGAGCAAACAGACTCCAAACGCGGGATGCTGAAGGGCGCTGATGACTGTGATCGGTTTGTTGGAGGATGGTTCCTGCTTTATTTTTGTCTTTGTACAAAATACAGAAACAATTTGGAGTTTCATGTTCATCCTACTGCTATTCAGAAACAAACCTTCCTTAAAGCAAACATTAAAAACTACAAACGGAAAACGTTAAAAAAAAAATTTAAAAAAAAGAGAAAAAAACAGCAACAACAACAGTGGGTTGTAAACTTTCTCTATTTGCAATTTCTATTGACTCAGTATTTATCTATCATTTTATCATCGTACCATATATCAAAAAGTTGTCAGCTACGAGCACAACCCTCAACTGCCCTCCACCCACACCCCATAAAACAGCTTTTAACTTTCCTTTTTACGCTGTGTCTCTCTCTTCCTATATAATTATTTCAACTACATCGGTTTTTTTCTGATCATTGTTGTTCCCGTCGTAGATGGTGATGATGATACATGACAGTTCTAGGGTTTTTTGTTGTTGATTTGTTTTTTTTTCTTAAAGGGAAACCTGTGTGCAACTATTTTTCTCAACCGCTTACAAGTCACCTCATTGATCCCGAACAGCTGGCTTTCAATTCAAAACGAGGCCAACAAGGAGTTTCCCCCTACACAAATCAATGTAATATAGCTTTTTATTGCGAAATAGCTGAAGGAAGGATAGAACGGCTCGTTGGTCTAGTGGTATGATTCTCGCTTTGGGTGCGAGAGGCCCCGGGTTCGAATCCCGGACGAGCCCTTACTTTTTGTCTTTTGACAAGACAAAGTTTGTTTTATTTTTCATTGAAATTCTGCATTCTGTGTTTTTCGGTATTCACCCAGAGGTACACAGACAGGAAGGAATGGTAACTGGAAGGAAAGGAAAACCGATGTCCCGTGTGTAACATGCACTTAGCCCACGTAAAAGAACACACGGCAACAAGAGAGTTGCCCTCAGCAAATTCCGGATTTAAATCTACTTTGATAGTAAAATAAATACATTTCTATACAGAATAAAGGAATAAAAATGGGAGGGGTCGGTATAGTGCTCTCTCCGTAGAGAGCAGCTCGAATTTCATACAGAAAATCTGTTGTGTCAAAGTAATACAATGCATCGCAATACAATACGGTCTCGGTTTCAGTTTCTCAAGGAAACGTCATTACGTTCGGATAAATCCATATAATTATGCTCTGCCATATCTCCTAGGCAGAACCTGACAACAGCAAAATCCCATTGCGCTATTCAGGCCTTGAGTGTACGCACATTTATTTCTGTATTTGTGTATTTCTTTGCCAGAGGATAACACTTTTCGCTGTACACGTGAACCTCGTTATATAGTGTCATTCGAATGAGTCGGCGCTCAGGTTGATTTTCCGGTCAAACTTACCTTAACTCTCTCCATACGAAGGGCGAAAGAGACGACGTTAACAGCGTTTCACCCCAATTACCATCATCAAAATATTGCAAGCGGAAGGCTCTTATACTGAAGAGGTGAATGTTGACAAAGAATACCACAATTCTGACGACGGAAGCTAAAGGTTGGGTCATTCAGACACCCACTGGACATCCCAGGGGTCTGTGTAGAGGAGAAGAGAGGACTGGTCGTACTGAGTGAGTTAAAAGGTGAAAACGGGAAACGAACCCAGTCCCCCACCCTCACGGACACTGCATTGGCAGATAAACGTTGTAAACATTCTACCACCTTTCTTCTGGTAAAAATCAACAAGACATGACACGATACAATACAATGAACACTTGACAAGTTCATAAATAACCTTCTTTAACCCTTTCACCGCCAAGCTCGCATTTATGCACAGGCGTGGTAGAGGGCCCATGTCACTGGAAGGTGACCATTCATTGGTCTGTTATCCATGAACCTACTGCTGTTAATGTTCGGTGGTAGGATAGGCCATATTTTCTATACATTGCAGACGGAGTCCCCACCTATTCTTAGCCACTGTCTTTTCGGTGTTTATACTACAAGGGAATTTTGTACTCTAAATTGACTGGCGGTGAAAGGGTTAAAGTAAACATTAAAAGTTACAAACGGAGAATGTTTATTCAAAAAGATAAAAATAGAAATGTAACTGAACAACTGTGGGTTATAAAGTTCTCCGTTTGTAATTTCTATAGACTCAGCCAGCAGTCATCTTTCATTTTATCGGTGTGCCACCTATCAAAAAGTTGCCAACTACGAGACAACACTCAAACCGCCCTCCACCCACACCCCATAACACCTTTATCTTTGCTTTTACGCTTTTTCTGGTTATTATTATTGACGTTGTAGATGGTGATGATGATACATGACAATTCTAGGGTTTTGTTTTCTTAAAGGAAAACCTGTGTGCAACTATTTTTCTCAACCGCTTACAAGTCACCTCATTGATCCCGAACAGCTGGCTGTCAATTCAAAACGAGGCCAACAAGGAGTTTCCCCCCGACACAAATCAGTGTAATACAGCTTTTTATTGCAAAATAGCTGAAGGAAAGATATAACGGCTCGTTGGTCTAGTGGTATGATTCTCGCTTTGGGTGCGAGAGGCCCCGGGTTCGAATCCCGGACGAGCCCTTACGTTTTTGTTTTGACAACATAAATGTTTTCTGTTGAAGCTCTTCATTCTGTGTTTTTCGGTATTCACCCAGAGGTACACAGACAGGAATGCGTGGTAAATGGGAGGAAACGATAAACCAATGTTCCGTGTGTAGTATGCACTTAGCCCATGTAAAAGAACACACGGGAACAAGAAAGCTGTCCTCGGCAAAATTCCGGATTTACACCTACTTTGATAGTAAAATAAATACATTCCTGTACAGAATAAAGGGAAAAAAATGGGAGGGGTCGGTATAGTGCTCTCTCCGTAGAGAGCAGCTCGAATTTCACACAGAAAATACAATGCATCGCAATACAATACGGTCTCGGTTTCAGTTTCTCAAGGAAACGTCATAGCGTTCGGATAAATCCATATCATTATGCTCTGCCATATCTGCTCGGCAGATACCTGACAGCAGTAGAATCCCATTGCGCTAGTCATGCCTTGAGTGCATGCATATACATATATTTATGTACCAATCAGAGTGTATTTTCTGTGAAGAGTTTTGCCAGATGACAACACGTTTGTTGCCATGGGTCTTTTGTTTCTGTGCGCCTAGTGCGCACTTCACACGGGGACCTCGTTGTAAAGTGTCGTCCGAATGACAATACGCTCACGTTGATTTTCCAGCCAAGGGGCGAGAGCCAGAATCGAACCCAGTCCCTCAACCTAACTGACAATGCATTGACAGATACACGTTTTAAGCACAACACACCATGGCACAATATAATACAGTGGAATACAATGCAATACAACACAATGAACATGTGACAAGCCTGCAAAAGAACATCGCACTTTGACCAAACAGCCTCCAAATGCGGGATGCTGAAGTGAGCTGATGACTGTGATTGGTTTGTTAGAGGATGTTTCCTGCTTTATTTTTGTGTTTTGTACAAAAGGCAGGAACAATGTGGAGTTTCATGTTCCTCCTACTGCTGTTCAGAAACAAACCTTCCTTAAAGCAAACATTAAAAACTACAAACGGAAAACGTTTATTAAAAAAAAAAAAACAATAACAACAACAACAACAACTGTGGGTTGTAAATTTTCTCCATTTTAATTTGTATAGACTCAGTATTCATCTTTCATTTTATCATCCTACCATATATCAAAAAGTTATCAATTTCGATACAACCCTCAAACCGCCCTCCCGTTCCCCATAACGCCTTTCTCTTTCTTTATATGCTATGTCTCTCTCTTGCTATATTATTGATTCAACTGCATCGTTTTTGGAGGGTTTTAAAAAAAAATATTATTGTTGTCCTCGTCGTATATGGTGATGATGATAGGTGACAGTTTTAGTTGTTGTTTTTTTCTTAAGGGAAAACCTGTGTGCAACTATTTTTCTCAACCGCTTACAAGTTACCTCATTAATCCCGAACAGCTGGCTTTCAATTCAAAACGAGGCCAACAAGGAGTTTCCCCCTACACAAATCAATGCATAGCTTTTTATAGCAAAATAGATTAAGGCAGGATAGAACGTCTCGTATGTCTAGTGGTATGATTCTCGCTTTGGGTGCGAGAGGCCCCGGGTTCGAATCCCGGACGAGCCCTTACTTTTTGTCTTTTGACAACACAAAGTTTTCTGTTGAAGCTCTTCATTCTGTGTATTTCGGTATTCACACAGAGGTACACAGACAGGAATGCGTAGTTAGTTTCAGTTTCACTTTTCAGTTTTCACTTTCTCAAGGCGGCGTCACTGCGTTCGGACAAATCCATACACGCTACACCACATCTGTTGAGCAGATGCCTGACCAGCAGCATAACCCAACGCGCTTAGTCAGGCCTTGAGTGCATGCTTACATATTTGTGTACCTATGAAAGTGGATTTCATTTTACGTAATTTCGCCAGAGGACAACACTCTCGTTGCCATGGGTTCTTTTTCAGTGCGCCAAGTGCGTGCTGCACACGGGACCTCGGTTTATCGTCTCATCGTAAAGACTAGACGCTCAGTTTGATTTTCCAGTCAAACTTAGGAGAAAGGGCGAGAGCGGGATTCGAACCCACACCCTCACGGACTCTCTGTATTGGCAGCTGAGCGTCTTAACCATTCTGCCACCTTCCTCCTCGTAGTTAATTGGGAGGAAACGATAAACCAATGTTCCGTGTGTAGTATGCACTTAGCCCATGTAAAAGAACACACGACAACAAGAGAGTTGTCCTCGGCAAAATTCCGGATTTACATCTACTTTGATAGTAGACAATGGGAGGGGTCGGAATAGTGCTCTCTCCGTAGAGAGCAGCTCGAATTTCACACAGAAAATCTGTTCTGACAAAGTAATACAATGCATCGCAATACAATACGGTCTCAGTTTCAGTTTCTCAAGGAAACGGCATTGCGTTCGGATAAATCCATATAATTATGCTCTGCCATATCTGCTCGACAGATACCTGGCAGCAGTAAAATCCCATTGCGCTAATCATGCTTTGAGTGCATGCATATATATATATATATATATATATATATATATATATATATATATATATGTCTGTATGTATCAATCAAAGTGTATTTCCTATGAAGAGTTTTGCCAGATGATAACACGTTTGTTGCCATGGGTCATTTTTTCTGTGCGCCTAGTGCGTGCTTCACACGGTGACCTCGTTGTAAAGTGTCATCCGAATGACTAGACGCTCACGTTGATTTTCCAGTCAAAAGAGCGAGAGCGAGAATCGAACCCAGTCTCTCAACCTCATTGACACTGCACTGACAGATACACGTTTTAAGCACAACACACCATGGCACAATACAATACAATACAATACAGTGGAATACAATGCAATACAACACATTTAACATGTGACAAGACTGCGAAATAACATCGCACTTTGACCAAACATCCTCCAAATGCGGGATGCTGAAGTAAGCTGATGACTGTGATTGGTTTGTTAGAGGATGTTTCCTGCTTTTATTTTTGTGACTTGTACAAAAAGCAGAAACAGTTTGGAGTTTCATGTTCATCCTACTGCTGTTCACAATCAAACCTTCCTTAAAGCAAACATTAAAAACTACAAACGGAAACCGTTTTTAAAACAAACAAAAAAAGAAAAAAAAAAAAACAGCAACAACAACTGTGGGTTGTAAACTTTCTCTATTTGTAATTTCTATTGACTCAGTATTCATCTATCATTTTATCATCGTAGCATATATCAAAAAGTTGTCAGCTACGAGCACAACCCTCAACCGCCCTCCACCTACACCCCATAAAACGGCTTTTATCTTTCCTGTTTACGCTGTGTCTCTCTCTGCCTATATAATTATTTCAAATACATCGGTTTCTTTCTGATTATTGTTCCCGTCGTAGATGGTGATGATGATACATGACAGTTCTAGGGTTGTTGTTTTTTTCTTAAAGGAAAACCTGTGTGCAACTATTTTTCTCAACCGCTTGCAAGTCACCTCATTAATCCCGAACAGCTGGCTTTCAATTCAAAACGAGGCCAACAAGGAGTTTCCCCCTACACAAATCAATGTAATATAGCTTTTTATTGCGAAATAGCTGAAGGAAGGATTGAACGGCTCGTTGGTCTAGTGGTATGATTCTCGCTTTGGGTGCGAGAGGCCCCGGGTTCGAATCCCGGACGAGCCCTCACTTTTTGTCTTTTGACAGTACAAAGTTTGTTTTATTTTTCATTGAAGCTCCGCATTCTGTGTTTTTCGGTATTCACCCAGAGGTGCACAGACAGGAAGGAATGGTAATTGGAAGGAAACGAAAAACCGATGTCCCGTGTGTAAGATGCACTTAGCCCACGTAAAAGAACACACGGCAACAAGAGAGTTGCCCTCAGCAAATTCCGGATTTAAATCTAATTTGATCTTAAAATAAATACAGTACTATACAGAATAAAGGGGAAAAAATGGGAGGGGTCGCTATAGTGCTCTCTCCGTAGAGAGCAGCTCGAATTTCATACAGAAAATCTGTTGTGTCAAAGTAATACAATGCATCGCAATACAATACGGTCTCGGTTTCACTTTCTCAAGGAAACGTCATTGCGTTCGGATAAATCCATATAATTATGCTCTGCCATATCTCCTAGGCAGATACCTGACAACAGCAAAATCCCATTGCGCTATTCAGGCCTTGAGTGTACGCACATTTATTTATGTATTTGTGCATTTCTTTGCCAAAGGATAACACTTTTCGCTGTACACGTGAACCTCGTTATATATTGTCATTCGAATGACTCGGCGCTCAGGTTGATTTTCCGGTCAAACTTACCTTAACTCTCTCCATACGAAGGGCGAAAGAGACGACGTTAACAGCGTTTCACCCCAATTACCATCATCAAAATATTGCAAGCGGAAGGCTCTTATACTGAAGAGGTGAATGTTGACAAAGAATACCACAATTCTGACGACGGAAGCTAAAGGTTGGGTCACTCAGACACCCACTGGACATCCGAGGGGTCTGTGTAGAAGAGAAGAGAGGACTGGCCGTACTGAGTGAGTTAAAAGGTGAAAGCGGGAACCGAACCCAGTCCCCCACCCTCACGGATACTGCATTGGCAGATAAACGTTGTAAACATTCTACCACCTTTCTTCTGGTAAAAGTCAACAAGACATGACACGATACAATACAATGAACACTTGACAAGTTCATAAATAACCTTCTTTAAAGTAAACATTAAAAGCTACAAACGGAGAATGTTTATTTAAAAAGATAATAATAGAAATGTAAATGAAAAACTGTGGGTTGTAAAGTTCTCCGTTTGTAATTTCTATAGACTCAGCCAGCAGTCATCTTTCATTTTATCGGTGTGTCACCTATCAAAAAGTTGCCAATTATGAGACAACACTCAAACCGCCCTCCACCCACACCCCATAACACCTTTATCTTTTACGCAACACTGTCTCTCTCTTGCTATATAATTATTTCAAATACATCGGGGTTTTTTTCTGGTTATTATTGTTGCCGTTGTAGATGGTGATGATGATACATGACAGTTCTAGGGGTTTGTTTTCTTAAAGGAAAACCTGTGTACAACTATTTTTCTCAACAAGTCACCTCATTGATCCCGAACAGCTGGCTGTCAATTCAAAACGAGGCCAACAAGGAGTTTCCCCCGACACAAATCAATGTAATATAGCTTTTTATAGCAAAATAGATGAAGGCAAGATAGAACGGCTCGTTGGTCTAGTGGTATGATTCTCGCTTTGGGTGCGAGAGGCCCCGGGTTCGAATCCCGGACGAGCCCTTACTTTTTTCTTTTGACAACACAAAGTTTTCTGTTGAAGCTCTTCATTCTGTGCTTTTCGGTATTCACCCAGAGGTACACAGACAGGAATGCGTGGTAACTGGGAGGAAACGATAAACCAATGTTCCGTGTGTAGTATACACTTAGCCCATGTAAAAGAACACACGGCAACAAGAGAGTTGTCCTCGGCAAAATTCCGGATTTACATCTACTTTGATAGTAGACAATGGGAGGGGTCGGAATAGTGCTCTCCCCGTAGAGAGCAGCTCGAATTTAACACAGAAAATCTGTTGTGACAAAGTAATATGGTGTGTCCATCGAGATCGATGATGACCATCGTTGTCATCCAGCTGGGGGATGGGGGGAGGGTGGTGGTGGGGTGGGGGGGAGGATGCTCATGAATCTATCTGTGAATGCGCAGATGGCTGAATAGTCCAATCTGCGCACGAAATGTTCGCTGACAGTTGGGGCAGACAAAGACAGGCATACCATTGTCAGGGAGCTTGTTTGCCCGTGACTTTCTGGCCTGTCTCTTCTGAACAGCTGCAGCAGTCCTGTTGGCCTCGCACAACTTCGCGCCTTTGTGCACAGCAGCACGCCATTTGTCACGGTCCACTGCAGATTCCTCCCAGGAGTCAGGGTTGATATCAAACGCTTTCAGAGAGACTTTCAGAGTATCTCTGAAGCGCTTCTTCTGACCTCCGTGTGATCTCTTCCCTTGTTGCAGCTCGCCATAGAAGAGCCTTTTGGGCAGCCGATGGTCTGGCATGCGCGCCACGTGTCCAGCCCAGCGAAGCTGGGACTGCATCAGGATGGTGAAGATGCTGGGAAGGGTGGCTTTTGCGAGCACCTCTGTGTCTGGGGTCTTGTCTTGCCACTTGATGTTCAGTAGCTTCCTGAGGCATGTTGTGTGGAAGTGGTTCAGCTTCTTGGCATGTCGTTGGTACACTGTCCAAGTTTCACAGGCGTACAGTAGTGTGGGGAGAACTACTGCTCTGTAGACCTTTAGCTTGGTCTCAAGACTAATGCCTCTTCTGTTCCAGACATTTGCACTGAGTCTACCAAAAGTTGCGCTTGCTCTTGCAATCCTGACGTTCACTTCATCGTCGATGGTCGCATTTCGTGACAGTGTGCTGCCAAGGTATGTGAACCGCTCCACCGCACTGAGTCTCTGACCGTTGACTGTGATGTTGGGCTCAACGTAGGGTTTCCCTGGGGCTGGCTGATGGAGAACTTCAGTTTTCCTCGTGCTGATGGTAAGGCCGAAGTTCCTGCTGGCAGTGGCAAACTTGTCAACGCTGAGTTGCATGTCAGCTTCAGATCCAGCGTTGAGGGCACAATCATCAGCAAACAAAAAGTCTCTGATGATGTCTGTCATGACCTTCGTTTTTGCTTGAAGCCTTCTGAGGTTAAACAACTTACCATCTGTTCGGTACTTTAGGCCGATTCCAACATCGCCATGTCTGAAGGCATCAGTAAGCATTGCAGAGAACATGAGGCTGAACAGCGTTGGGGCCAGGACGCAGCCTTGCTTGACACCATTTGTGACAGCAAAAGGAGCAGATGTTTCGCCTTTGTCCTGGACTCGAGCCTGCATGCCTTCATGGAATTGGCTGACCAAGGAAATAAATTTCCGAGGGCATCCGTACTTGGCCATGATCTTCCACAGTCCCTCTCTACTCACGGTGTCGAAGGCCTTAGTGAGATCGCCATAGGTGGAGAACAGATCAGCATTTTGCTCCTGACATTTCTCTTGCAGCTGCCTTGCAGCAAACACCATGTCGGTGGTTCCGCGCTCTTTCCGGAATCCACATTGGCTCTCAGGCAAATGACCTTGGTCAAGGTGTGCTGTGAGGCGGTTTAGTAGGATCCTGGCAAGTATCTTGCCTGCGATGGAGAGCAAGGAAATGCCCCGATGGTTATCACAGGCTTGCCGGTTCCCCTTTCGCTTGTACAAGTGAATGATAGATGCATCTTTGAAATCCTGGGGGATCGTCTCTTCTTTCCACATGAGTGAGTACAGCTGATGGAGCTTCTCAGTCAGCACAGTGCCTCCATCCTTGTAGACCTCTGCTGGTATGGAGTCTGAGCCAGGTGCTTTGCCACTGGATAGCAGACGAATTGCTTTCTGGGTCTCAAGAGGAGTTGGCGGATCGTCCAGTGCTTCGTTGATGGGGACTTGTGGGAGACGGTCTATGGCTTCATCATTTACGGAGGAAGGGCGATTTAAGACACTGTTGAAGTGCTCAGCCCAGCGTTCGAGAATTTTCTCCTTCTCGGTGATCAAGGTATTCCCATCTGCACTGAGGAGGGGGGATGATCCTGAGGATGTGGGGCCGTAGACTTCTTTTAAGGCATCATAGAACCTCTTCATATCGTGCCTGTCAGCATATCCCTGGATCTCATCAGCTTTGTCACTCAGCCACTTATCCTGCATCTGGCGTAACTTTTGCTGAACAGTCCTGCGGATGGCATCGTACGCATCCTTTTTTGATGTGGACTTTGGGTTGCTCAGGTAGGCTTGATGCAGACGGCGTTTCTCATCCAGAAGCTGCTTGATTTCATCACAGTTTTCATCAAACCAGTCTTTGTGCTTTCTGGTCATGGGTCCCAGGGTCTCTGAAGCTGTACTATAGATCAGCTCACGCAGGGTCCTCCAGTCAGACTCCACATTCTGGTTGTCCAGAGAGGCGGATTCCAGACGATCTTCCAGCAGCTCCACAAAGGACTGTTTGATGGTGATGTTTTTCAGCTTAGCGATGTTGAGCCGTTTTGGAGCCTTCTGGCCTTGGGGGCGTCTCTTGGGCTGGATTCGAATATTCAGCTTCGAGACTACAAGGCGATGGTCTGTCCAACACTCGGCGCCGCACATGGTCTTTGTTACACGTACATCTTGCCTATCCATTTTCCTGACGATGACATAATCGATGAGATGCCAATGCTTTGAGCGAGGGTGCATCCATGACGTCCTGTTACGGGTAGGGAGGCAGAAAACTGTGTTGGTTATCAGCAGTTCGTGCTCTGCACAGGTCTGAAGCAAAAGCAATCCATTTGGGTTGCAGTGGCCCACACCGTGCTTTCCAATCACTCCATCCCAGGAGATGTAGTCAGAGCCAACTCTAGCATTGAAGTCCCCAAGAATGATGAGCTTGTCTGCTTTAGGGATAGCAGCAATGACAGAGTGAAGGTCCTCGTAGAACTTCGCCTTCACTTCATCCGGGTTGGTCATGGTTGGGGCGTAGGCACTGACAATGGTGAGGTGCTTCTGGCCAGATGCCAGTGGGAGTTTCATGGTCATAAGCCTATCGTTGACTCCCTTTGGGATTCCAGCTAGCTTGCTGACAAGTGCTGTTTTTACTGCAAAACCAACGCCAGCCTCACGTTGCTCTTCGCTTCCTCGTCCACTCCAGAAGAAGGTGTAACCAGATCCCCGTTCACAGAGCTCGCCTTCACCTGCAAGCCGAGTCTCACTCAAGGCTGCGATGTCAATGTTGTATCTGGCGAGTTCGGATGCAACTAGTGCCGTTCTCCTTTGGGGTCTGTCCGCGTTATCTCTGTCCAGGAGAGTCCTTATGTTCCAAGCACCAATGGTGAGAGGAACGATCCTTGTTTTATTCTTTTCTTTCTTGTTGTTTCGACCGCTGATGTAGGGTCCCCGCCAGCCGCGGTATGCTGGCCAGGGTGATATGGAGCAGGCAATTTTTAGGGCACCTTTTCTAGCCCCTTCCTCATGCCAGGGAGGTGAGCAGTGCATTCCTAAAGAGGGCTGCTCAGACGCTCAGACGGCTGCCGAGCTCCATCGCTGCTCCTGTCGACGAAGAACGACCCTATGGCCTGAGCCGCCTGCGTGCAGGTCTGCGACTGCGACTGCCAGTGTACCCACACCTGTCGTTTCGTCGCTCGCCTGTCGCCACAGGACTTGGGGGTGATGAAATGATGAAGGATGAAAGGTCATTTTGGATGACTGATGACTTGCGCGATGAGTTTGTTTAAAGTGAAGAGGAGTTGCGCAACGTCAACCTCACTCTCTCGTCCGGGTCCACCAATTTCCAGTGGCAAGACTAAGTCGAGACGACTGGAGGATGAGCACGGATGCAGTGGATGACCAAGATATCCTTTCGGTGTCTCATCTTGCTCTCTGCACTCCACAGTGCGTTGCTGTAACCGCTTTCCTCTCCGTTGAACCGATAGGTTTCTTCCGCAGATTCTGCCGGATCCAGACTTCGCATGCATGGGTAGACACACCCCGGGGGCCAACTGCGTGTGGCATGCACACAGCACAGTGGAGCTAGATGGCCGTCGGTGGCTCTCCTGAGCCAACGCCCTTTTATGGATCTCCATAAGGGTGTCTAGCCACCCGCCTCACCAGTCCCGGAAGGGAGCGGTGGGAGTGCCGGTTTAGTCGCCAGCAGCCCGACCCTGAACAGGTTGTACTGGATTACAGGTTACCAGTAGCAGATCTAATGACCTGACCTGACAAACGACAAAGTAATACAATGCATCGCAATACAATACGGTCTCAGTTTCAGTTTCTCAAGGAAACGGCATTGCGTTCGGATAAATCCATATAATTATGCTCTGCCATATCTGCTCGACAGATACCTGGCAGCAGTAAAATCCCATTGCGCTAATCATGCTTTGAGTGCATGCATATATATATATATATATATATATATATATATATATATATATATATATATATATATATATATATATATATATATATATATATATATATGTATGTATGTATGTATGTCTGTATGTATCAATCAAAGTGTATTTCCTATGAAGAGTTTTGCCAGATGATAACACGTTTGTTGCCATGGGTCATTTTTTCTGTGCGCCTAGTGCGTGCTTCACACGGGGACCTCGTTGTAAAGTGTCATCCGAATGACTAGACGCTCACTTTGATTTTCCAGTCAAAAGGGCGAGAGCGAGAATCGAACCCAGTCTCTCAACCTCATTGACACTGCACTGACAGATACACGTTTTAAGCACAACACACCATGGCACAATACAATACAATACAGTGGAATACAATGCAATACAACACATTTAACATGTGACAAGACTGCGAAATAACATCGCACTTTGACCAAACATCCTCCAAATGCGGGATGCTGAAGTAAGCTGATGACTGTGATTGGTTTGTTAGAGGATGTTTCCTGCTTTTATTTTTGTGACTTGTACAAAAAGCAGAAACAGTTTGGAGTTTCATGTTCATCCTACTGCTGTTCACAAACAAACCTTTCTTAAAGCAAACATTAAAAACTACAAACGGAAAACGTTTAAAAAAAACAAAACAAAAACAAAAAAAACAACAAAAACAACAACAGCAGCAACAACTGTGGGTTGTAAACTTTCTCTATTTGTTATTTCTATAGACTCAGTATTCATCTATCATTTTATCATCGTACCATATATCAAAAAGTTGTCAGCTACGAGCACAACCCTCAACCGCCCTCCACCTACACCCCATAAAGCAGGCCTTTATCTTTCCTTTTTACGCTGTGTCTCTCTCTTCCTATATAATTATTTCAAATACATCGGTTTCTTTCTTATTATTGTTCCCGTCGTAGATGGTGATGATGATACATGACAGTTCTAGTGTGGGTTTTTTTTCTTAACGGAAAACCTGTGTGCATCTATTTTTCTCAACCGCTTACAAGTCACGTCATTGATCCCGAACAGCTGGCTTTCAATTCAAAACGAGGCCAACAAGGAGTTTCTCCCGACACAAATCAATGTAATATAGCTTTTTATAGCAAAATAGATGAAGGAAGAATAGAACGGCTCGTTGGTCTAGTGGTATGATTCTCGCTTTGGGTGCGAGAGGCCCCGGGTTCGAATCCCGGACGAGCCCTTACGTTTTTGTTTTGACAACACAAAGTTTTCTGTTGAAGCTCTGCATTCTGTGTTTTTCGGTATTCACCCAGAGGTACACAGACAGGAATGCGTGGTAAATGGGAGGAAACGATAAACCAATGTTCCGTGTGTAGTATGCACTTAGCCCATGTAAAAGTACACACAGCAACAAGAGTTGTCCACGGCAAAATTCCGGATTTACACCTACTTTGATAGTAAAATAAATACATTCCTATACAGAATAAAGGAGAAAAAAGAAAAAAAATGGGAGGGGTCGGTATAGTGCTCTCTCCGTAGAGAGCAGCTCGAATTTCATACAGAAAATACAATGCATCGCAATACAATACGGTCTCGGTTTCACTTTCTCAAGGAAACGTCACTGCATTCGGATAAATCCGTATCATTATGCTCTGCCATATCTGCTCGGCAGATACTTGACAGCAGTTGAATCCCATTGCGCTAGTCATGCCTTGAGTGCATGCATATATATATTTATGTACCAATCAGAGTGTATTTCCTGTGAAGAGTTTTGCCAGATGACAACACATTTGTTGCCATGGGTCATTTTTCTGTGCGCCTAGTGCGTGCATCTCACGGGGACCTCGTTGTAAAGTGTCGTCCGAATGAGTATACGCTCACGTTGATTTTCCAGTCAAAGGGCGAGAGCGACAATCGAACCCAGTCCCTCAGCCTCACTGACAATGTATTGACAGATACACGTTTTAAGCACAACACGCCATGGCACAATACAATACAGTGGAATACAATGCAATACAACACAATGAACATTTCACAAGCCTGCAAAAGAACATCGCACTTTGAGCAAATAGACTCCAAATGCGGGATGCTGAAGTGAGCTGACGACTGTGATTGGTTTTTTAGAGGATGTTTCCTGCTTTATTTTTGTGTTTTGTACAAAATGGAGGAACAATTTGCTGTTTCATGTTCATCCTACTGCTGTTCAGAAACAAACCTCCTTAAAGCAAACATTAAAAACTACAACGGAAAACGTTTATTAAAAAAAAAAAAAAAAGAAAAGAAAGAAAACAACAAAAACTGTTGGTTGTAAATTTTCTCCATTTTTAATTTGTATAGACTCAGTATTCATCTTTCATTTTATCATCCTACCATATATTAAAAAGTTATCAATTTCGAGACAACCTTCAAACCGCCCTCCCGTTCCCCATAACCCCTTTCTCTTTCTTTTTATGCTATGTCTCTCTCTTGCTATATTATTGATTCAACTACATCGTTTTTGGGTTTTTTTGTTTGTTTGTTTTTTGTTTTGTTTTTGTTTTGTTGTTGTTGTTGTTGTTTATTGTTGTTCTCGTCGCAGATAGTGATGATGATAGGTGACAGTTCTAGATCTTTTTTTCTTAACGGAAAACTTGTGTGCAACTATTTTTCTCAACAACTTACAAGTCACCTCATTGATCCCGAACAGCTGGTTTTCAATTCAAAACGAGGCCAACTGGGCCAAACACAAATCAATGTAATATAGCTTTTTATTGCAAAATAGCTGAAGGACGGGTAGCATGGCTCGTTGGTCTAGTGGTATGATTCTCGCTTTGGGTGCGAGAGGCCCCGGGTTCGAATCCCGGACGAGCCCTTAATTTTTGTTTTTGTTTTGACAACACAAAGTTTTCAGTTGAAGCTCCGCATTCTGTCTTTTTTCGGTCCTCAAACAGAGGTACACAGACAGGAAAAAAAAAAAAAAAAAAAGTAATACAATGCATCGCAATACAATGCGGTTTCACTTTCATTTTTTCAAGGAATGTCACTGCGTTCGAATAAATCCATATATGCTCTGTCATATTTGCTACTGCAGCAAACCTCATCGCGCTAGTTAGCCTTGAGTGCATGCGTATATATTTGTGTATCAATCAGAGTGTATTACTTCTGAAGAGTTTTGCCAGAGAACACCACGTTTGTTGCCATGGGTCCTCTTTCAGTGCGCCAAGTGCGTGCTGCACTCTTTCTTTAACCCTCTGTCTTCCTTTTCTTATTACTTCATTTGGCTTTTCTCGTTCTCGATATTTGTTTGTTTTGTTTGTTAGTGTGTATTTGTTTGTTTAGATTTTTCTATGCCTTAGGACTGGGTGGAGAA
>NC_134893.1:50512976-50515476 GCF_041734735.1 Babylonia areolata | reverse complement strand
TGATGATGATGATGATGCTAATTGGTTTGTCGCTACTGGTGACGATAGGTTGACAGTGTAAGTGCTGTTACTGTTTGTCTTTTCAAATGAAAAAACCGGTATACTTTGTTGACAACCATGTTCATCTATTTTCTCAAGTGCTTACACGTTACCTCATTGATCATGAGCAGCTGACGTTGAAACACTTTCAGTCCAAAAGGAGGTCAACAGGAAGTCTCCCAACAAAACTGAACGTGATTCAATTTTTTAGTGCGAAACAGCTGAAGAGAGAACAGAACGGCTCGTTGGTCTAGTGGTATGATTCTCGCTTTGGGTGCGAGAGGTCCCGGGTTCGAATCCCGGACGAGCCCTACTATTTTTTGTTACGCTATGCTTATGTTTGCTTGTCTTTTGTTTCGTTTTTGTTGTTGTTGTTTATTCAACGGAATCCATGAATTTGTTCACTTGCTTCTTATTAGGATCCAAGGATTTATAACGTGCACAACTAATGCAGAATGACGCGTAGGTCATCGTATACTTTATGACACGTCAACGACAGATGTTAATAGATAAGTTGACAAACAACCTACCTACTTTCTGTTAGTAAGAACATAACGAATATGAATTGTGTTCGATACATGTGCCTGGGACATGCCTCTGACATTCACTAGATAATTAAAGAAAAAAAAAAACAGAAAGAAAACTTGAACATAAACATGATTATACACACTAAACAAAAGGACAGACAAAAAGGCACCAAAAACAAACAAACAAAAAATTCCCAACGTGTACCTCACACCTCCTGTGCGCAAACCAAGAATACAACATGGTACAGATACCCAGTCAACAATTCCACACAAAAGTACCCAAACGTGATCAAGGTTTTCCATACAAAAAGGGTTGGGGGGGGGATCTTGAAAACCAACGAGACAGAAAATAAGAAAGAGAAGAAGCGACAGAAAGAAAAAAAAGGAAGAAGGGGTGGGAGGGAGGGGAGAGAAGCCAGAAACACAGAGAGTGATAGAAAAGAGGAAATGTCTAGTACATACTTTCCAAAAGTATGGATACTATCTATATTGAAAGACACCTCCCCTACCCACCCCCCACCCCCGCCCCCCAGGTATCCTCAAGAGGAGGGGGAGGGATGTAGGGGGGAGGGGGGGTCTACAATATACCGCAAACAAACACAAGGAAAACGGAGTCAGCCTCCAGAAATTATTGAACACGTGTTACCAGTTTCAATTGTTAAATTGTTTTGGAAAAAAAAGTTATATATTTCAAAACGTTCTTTATTATTAAAGTTAGCTAGTTATGTGTTAGCTGGTTGTTTATTGTGGGTTCCCACATCAACCTCTTTTCAAGTAGTGCATACAATATTTGATTATTGATTTTTTTTTTTGGTCCTAATCCCGCTTCCCCCCGTCACCCCTCTACACACACCCTTCCAATATTATGTTGTTGTTTTTTCTTTCTCCAATCACTGACACTGACCCCCTCCATTTTACATTTTGTACTCTATCTTTTCCACATTCTTCTCTCTCTCTCTCTCTCTCTCTCTCTCTCTCTCTCTCTCTCTCTCTCTCTCTCTCTCTCTCTGTCTCTTCATTTCTTAGTCCCTTCCTCCTCGCCCCCCCCCTCCTCTCCACCTCAACCACCCCCCTTTTTTCATTCGCTTCATGTATGAAACCCGACCCTGGTCCCTAAACCAGAAACAACAAAGAGAGCGATAGAAACCACACACACACACACACACAACACACACACACACACACACACACACACACACACACACACACACACACACACACACACACACAAAAGCAAAAAAGAAATCTACCCACGTTCCTGGTCCCGTTGATGTTCCTCATGGGGTTGGTCTGGTTGAAGGGCGGCCGCTCCAGGTACTGGTCCACAACCCTCTGGAAGGCCGAGTAGCCAGGCTCCACAGGAGGCGAGTGGATGAGGCCCACGAAGTGTCGGAAGGCCAGGGACGTCTTTTCTGTGGCCCTCGTGCTGAAGACACCTGTGTGTATATAAAGGGCGGAATAGTTATGATGATGATGATGACAATGACGCTGATGATGGTGGTGATAATAATGATTGACTGGCTGCGAGTGGATGAGGCGGAAGACCAGGAACGTCTTCTCTGTGGCCCTCATGCTGAAGACCCCTGTATGTAGGGCGGGATAATTATGATGATGATGATGATGGTGATGATGGATGGTGGTGATGATAATGATTTTATTTTTAAAGGTGGGGCCTCTGTTGCATGCAGACAACGGAGCAATCATGAATCTTCTTTCTTTTTCTTTTCTTTTTTTTTTCTTTCCGTCTATATATTCTTCATTCCATTTTTTCTACTTTTGTTTTCCATAATTTGATGCATCACGTTGCCTCTCTTCATTGGCAACCACCCCCAAAAAAACCTCCAAAAGACACGAAACACACACACACACACACACACACACACACACACACACACACACACACACACACACACACACACACACACACACACACA
>NC_134893.1:50501029-50512876 GCF_041734735.1 Babylonia areolata | reverse complement strand
TTGTGATTTTTTTCTTTTTTTCACTTCCTTGCCACACTTTTCACTCCCATTCACTAGTTTCGGTTTTTGTGATATTTGAATTGTAAGCCCGAAATTCCCCCGCCTACTCGAAATTTTGCAGTTTGGTTTATCGTCAAAAGGGGCGCTCCGGAATAATCTTTCACTTTTAAAACCTCCCCCGTTCCCCCCAGTTAGCACCTCCTCACTGCCCCCTCCCCCCCCCCCCCCCCGCCCCCACCTCTTCTTGCATTATGCGTCTCCTCGCGTTTCTTTTAAGTTGAAAATGGGGGGGCGCCGTAAATTTTAAGGTTAGGAGTTGAGGCCCAACACTCTGCTATATCGCAGATTGAGACATTTTTTTGCGTTGGCCCAACAGAAAAAAGGGGGCGTATTGCTGTAAATTTTTTGTTTCTCCTTCGCTATTGGAAATCATTTACAGCGGGTGGTGGGGTGGGGGTGGTGGTGGGTGTCCATCGGTCGATGATGACCATCGTTGTCTCCAGTGGGGGATGGGGGAGGGGGGGAGGGTGGTGGTGGGGTGGGGGGAAGGAGGGGCCTTGATCTATTGTGGTGGGGTTTTGGCTGTTTGCCAATCTGCGCACAAAATGTTGCTGCATTGGGGGCGACAAAGACAGGCATGTATTGTCAGGGACTTGTTTGCCCGTGACTTTCTGGCCTCCCTCTTCTACAGCTGCCAGTCCTTTTGGCCTCCCCCAAAACCCTGGCCCCCTTTGGCAAGCAGGCGCCATTTGTCACGGTCCCTGCAGATTCCTCCGGGTCAGGGTTGATATAAAAGCTTTCAGAGGATTTCGAGTATTCTGAAGCGCTTCTTCTGACCCCCGTTGATCTTTTCCCCTTGTTGCAGCTCGCATAGAAGACCCTTTTGGGCAGCGATGGTCTGGATGCGCGACTGTCCAGCCCAGGGCTGGGACGCATCAGGTGGTGAAGATGTGGGAAAGGGTGGTTTTTGCGGCCCCTCTGTGTCTGGGGTTTGTTTTTCCATTTGTGTTCGAGCTTCCTTAGGATGTTGTGGGGAAAGGGGGTTCAGCTTCTTGGCGGGTTTTGGGTACAGCCCCAAGTTTCCCCCGGCGTCGTAGTGTGGGGAAAAAATATGCTTGTAGACCTTTGTTTGGTCTAAAGACTAACCCTCTTTTTTCCAGAATTTGCATTGAGTCTCCAAAAAAGTTGCCCTTGTCTTGCATCCTGACTTTACTTATCGTCGATGGTCGCTTTCGTGACAGTGTGCTGCCAAGTATGTAAACCCGCTCCCCGCATGAGTCTTGACGTTGACTGTGAGTTGGGCTCACGTGGGTTTCCTGGGGCTGGTGATGGAAAAAATTTCGTTTTCCTCGTGCTGATGGTAGGCCGAATTTCCCTGGGGCAGTGGCAAACTTGTCGACGTGAGTTATGTCAGTTCAGTCCAGGGGTTGAGGGCACATCTCAGCAAACAAAAGTTTTTGATGATGTCTGTCTGCCTTCGTTTTTGTTTGAACCCTTTGGGTTAAAACGCTTGCCACTGTTGGGTCTTTAGGCCGATTCCAACATCGCCATTCTGAAGGCATCAGAAAGCATTGCGGGAAACATGGGTAAACAGCGTTGGGCCAGGACGCAGCCTTTTGAACCTTTTGTGACAGAAAAAGGAGCAGTTGTTTAAACCTGTCCCTGGCTGGCCTGCTTGCCTTCTGGAATTGGCTGCCCAAGGAAATAAATTTCGAGGGAAATCCTTTTTTGGCCTGATCTTCCACAGTCCCCTTTTCTCACGGTGTCGAAGGCCCTTGTGGGTCGACATGGGGAGAAAGATCAGCATTTTGCCCCCTAAAATTTCTTTGCAGCTGCCTTGAGAAAAACACCTGTCAGGGGTTCCCGCGCTTTTCCGGAATCCACATTGGCCTAGGCAAATGACCTTGGTCAAGGTGTGTGGGAGGGGGGTTAAAGTGGATCCTGGAGTATCTTCCCTGGATGGAGAGCGGAAATCCCCCGTGGTTATCACAGGTTTGCGGTTTCCCCCTTTCGCTTGTACAAGTGAATGTTTGAGCATCTTAAAATCCTGGGGGATGTTCTTTTTTTCCCCACTGAGTGAGTCAGCTGATGAAGTTTCAGTCAGCCGTGCCTCCATCCTTGTGACCTTTGTTTTGGTATGGAGTTGACCCGGTGTTTCCCACTGGATAGCGCGGTTGCTTTCTGGGTCTCAAAAAAGTGTTGGGGATCGTCCAGTGCTTCGTTGGTGGGGACTTGGGGGACGGTCTATGGGTTCATCATTTATGGGGGAAAGGGCGTTTAAGCCCTTTTTTGAAGGCTCAGCCCACCCTTCGGAATGTTTCCTTCTCGGTGATCAAAGGGTTTTTCCCCTCTGCACGAGGAGGGGGGTTGTTTCCCGGGGGTTTTGGGGGGGTTTTGACTTCTTTTAAGGCATCAAGAACCTTTTATCGTGCTGTCAGCTATCCCCGGATCCATCAGTTTGCATCAGCCACTTATCCTGCTTTTTGGCCCTAACTTTTGCGTCGTCCTGCGGTGGCATTGTAGCATCCTTTTTTGATGTGGACTTTGGGTTTTTCAGGGGGTTTATGCAGAGGGTTTCTCATCAGGCTGTTGATTTCTACAGTTTTATCAAACCAGTCTTTGTGCTTTTGGTCATGGGTCCAAGGGTTTGAAGGTTTCTTAGATCAGCTCCGCAGGGTCCTCCAGTAGATCCCATTTGGTTGCAGGAGGGGATTCCGAGTTTCCGCGCTCCCCAAAGGCTTTTTTATGGTGTTGCTTTTAGTTAGCGATGTTGAGCCGTTTTGGAGCTTTGGGCCCTTGGGGGGTCTTTGGGTGGGTTCGATTTTCAGTTCGAGGGGCTCAAGGGATGGTCTGTCAACACTCGGCGCCCCCACTGGTCTTTTTTTACCCCGTACGTTTGCTATCCCTTTTCCTGACGATGACTAATCGATTTGGGTGCAATGCTTTGAGCGAGGGGCTTTTCCTGCGTCCCCGTTACGGGTTGGGAGGCGAAAACTGTGTTTTTTATCAGCAAAATTCGGGCTCTGCAAGGTTGAAGCAAAAGCAACCCTTTGGGTTTCAGTGGCCCCACCGTGTTTTCCAAAACCTCCATCCGGGGGTAGTCGAGCCCAAATCTGCATTGAAGTCCCCAAGAATGTGGCTTGGCTGCTTTAGGGATGGGAGCAAGAAAAGTGAAAGGGCCCCGTAGAACTTGCCTTTACTTCATTCCCGGGGTTTGGGCATGGTTGGGGGTAGGCCGACAATGGGGAGGTGTTTGGCCCGATGCCAGTGGGGTGCCGTATCTTTTTCTGAAAAAGTTGCTTCAAATAGGGGCTAAACTGCCTGGTCTTCATGCTGCGCCTTAGGGGGGGGGGGTGGGGGGGGGGGGGGGGTAGCTGGCCTTTGAGAACCATCCCAACGCCGACTGTCCCTTTAAAAATTTGGTCGAGAAAAGGGGGGGGGGGTAAAAATGGGTAAGATTTTTTTCAAATTCTAGCCCATAATTTTGTACGACAGTAGTTGCCTCCCCTTGCTGTTTGATGGGCATAGTGGCATGACTGCTTCACAAGTGTTTAAACCCTGGGTAAATGACTTGGTTTTTGGAGTCTAAAAACGGGGGGAAAAAAAAAAGGTCGGGCCCCCTTTCCCATGCCCAATCTTAAACACAAGGATTTATTTACTGCCTTATGGTGGGTGTGGGGTGTGGGGGGGGGTGGTTTTGGGGGTTTGTGTGTGGGTGTGTTGTGTGGTGTTGTGTGTTTGTGTACGTGTGTGTGTGTGTGTGTGTGTGTTGTGTACGGGGGGGGGTGTGTGGTGTGTGTGTGTGTGGGGTACGTGTGTGTGTGTTTTTTTTTGTGGTGTGTTCGTGTGTGTGTGTGTGTGTGTGTGTGTGTGTGGTGTGTTTGCGGCGGCTTGCGCCGTGCGTTTGTACGTGCGTTCGCCATTTATGTGTGTGTGGTGTGATTGTTGCTACTTGATATTGTTTTGGTTATACACCCTGCGAATTTTTTTATTGTCCCCTTTTGGATCAGTTATATGTGGGCCTTGGGTTGGAACGCGCTACTTTGTCTCTTTTTTGGGGTCTTAAAAAAAAACTATGAGCTTTAGGACTTTTTTTTAACATGGTGAAGGTGGCTTGAGTACGGTGGTGAGTAAATGAAATAAAAATATGCCCCAAAAAACAACAAAAAAACAACCAAAAACAAACAAAAGCAGGGTGGCTAAGCTGATATAGACCGTATTTCATGGTGATGGAAATATGTAGATTGGGTGGCATTCCAGAGAGACAAGGTGAGGGGAGTGGGGAGGGGGCAGGAGGGCCCGGCGGGGGGCGGGGGGGGGGTGTGGGTAGTGGAAGATTCCTGACAACTTTTATTGTTCGTTCGTATCAAAGGCTCCCCTAGACAAGGTGGGGGGAAGGGAGTGGCTATTTCTCTTTCAATTGTGTAAACAAACTCATAATTCCAACCTTAAAATATGCATAGGGTTTTGTACTTTATGTTAACTATCTCTCTATTACTCGTATCTCTCTCTCTCCTCTCTCTATCATCTCTCTCTCTCACAACACACACCACCACACACACACACACACACACACACCATCTCCATCCCACCTCCACAGATATTCTCACTAATGCCTTTTATTTTATCATCTTGAAATCTGGAGGTGGTCAATTTATCTTGGGTTTTTTTTCTGATGTTCATTGCTTTCGCAATAGATTTAGCAACACTTTTAATTACGATTTCGTTTATGTTAGAAAGCAGATTTTCAACACTTTTATCACTTGGATTGTCTTGGATTCATTTACCACCAAAAAGGTTTTTACAAACTTTAGGTTTTTTCTGTCTTGAAGAATCCTGCAGTCAATTTTGTCCTTCTTCTCTGGATTATCTGCATAGGCAGTGCACTGAAACAGAAAATGCAATTCATTTTCTGAACAACATTTCCATACGATGGACAAATCATTCCTGGTGATTTCGCTGAAGCACCACCGTTTTCATGTTTCAGTCCACCTACTTTCTCATACCTGTCGTGCGAACGTTCACAGCGTGCATTTATCAGTACAAATGATAAGTAGTTTCTGAGAAACATCCTTAAGGAATTAAGGTCATCACTGCATTTTGTAACTTACCTATTTAATAGAGACGGGAGAGGGGTAGAAAGAGAAAGGGGAGCGACAGATAGTGAGATAGAAAGAGACAGGGGGCCGATAGCGGGAATTGAACAGGTCATTTATGACTCCACCGTTCATGCAAACACAGTGATTAGCCCATTAGCACTCACACACGAATATTAGTAACATGTGGAGGAGAGTGGAGATTCAAAAACTTTATTTTCAAGGATAAAGGATTTTGGGCATCGAGGAGAGAGAGTGAGAGAAAGATTGACGAGAGAAGAGAGAAGAGAGACAGAGAGAGGGAGCGAGAGAGGAGGAGAGGAGAGAGAGAGAGGCGTGTGTATGTGTGAAAGAGGACACACACACCCACACACACACACACACACACACACACACACACCGCACACACACACCCACATAACACACTTAAATAAATAAATATATACATACATACATACAGGACAGACAGACAAAGACAGACAGACAGGACAGATGGACCAGACGGACGGCCACAGACAGAGAAATAGAAACAGATAGACAGAGGGAGACAGTACGACACACAGAGAGAAAATACATACATACATACATTACAGACAGACAGACAGACAGACGGACGGCCACAGACACGGACGAAAAAGAGAGAGACAGAGATACTCCCTTTCTCCCTAATGACCCAGTCACCTCAGAAGAGAAGGGTCAACACAGAAGTGACCAAACTGTCCCATTCCCTTGAACGGGGGTGGATCAGAAACGGCCCGGCGGTTGCAAAACGGGCATTTGGCCAAAGACTAATGGTGGTGCTGTCTTGGAAATCAAATGAAAATGGACAGAACGCGCTTCCCTGATCAAAAGAGAGGGAAACTGAATTGTCAACTACAAAACTGTCAAACAGCATCAGCCAGATCTCCTAGGAAGACCCCTCCCCCCCTCCCCCATCCCCCTTTCATCTCGAACAATGAAACTTTCACAACACTGACCTCAAGCACCTGAACAACTTTGGACCTCAATGGCGAAAGCCAGTTGGACGTTTGTTAAAACTGAACTCCCGCCAGTCAAGAAAGATTCACACACTAAACTGAGACCGGTAAAAACAGATACGCGGACAAGTCATATGAGTCTGACTCATCTGATGGACAGACAGACAGAGAGAGAAAACAGATTTTTTTTTAAAAGAAGAGAGAACACACAAGAAAAAATATGCAGCAATAAAACATTATGGAAAATGAAAGTCTAGGAGAAATACAAGCCAACAAACAAGAACGAAAAATATTTGTATTTGAATTTGCATTTCTTTTTATCACAACATATTTCTTCTGTGTGAAATTCGGGCTGCTCTCCCCGGGGAGGAGCGCGTCGCCCATACTACAGCGCACCCCATGCTTTTTGTATATTTTTTCCCTCGTGTGCAGTTTAATTGTTTTTCCTATTGAAGTGGATTTTTCTACAGGAATTTTGCCAGGAGCAACCCCTTTTGTTGCCCGTGGGTTCTTTTACGTGCGCATCTTGCATGCTGCACACGGGACCTCGGTCTATCGTCTCATCCGAATGACTAGCGTCCAGACCACCACTCAAAGTCTAGTGGAGGGGGAGAAAATTTCGGGGGCTTGTCGCGTGATTCGAACCAGCGCGCTCAGATTCTCTCGCTTCCTAAGCGGACGCGTTACCTCTAGGCCCATCACTCCCACTTTCTCTCTCTGTATCTCTCTCATTGCACCTCCGAGTCTGCCTTTCTCTCTCTTTCCCCTTCATTCATCTCGATGGGTTTTATTTCTTTTATCTGTCAATTTAAACGTCCAACTGGCTTTCGCCATTGAGGTCAACGTTGTTCAGTGCTTGACTCAGTGTTGTGAAAGTTTTCATCGTTCGAAATGAAAGGGGAAAGGGGGGGGGGGGCTCTTCCTAGGACATCTGGCTTGATGCTGTTTGACAGTTTTGTAATATGTATAATTACATACAGAAAAAAGATGACAAAATCATGCGCAGAGATACATATATCCAGATAAAGGAGAAGGACATGCAGACAAAGAGGGGCCCAAAAGAGAGGGGACAGAGGCATAGAGACAGACACACACAAACACACACACACACACACACACACACACACACACACACACACACACCACACAACAGAGAGAGAGAGAGAGAGAGAGAGAGAGAGAAAGAGACAGATAAAGAGAAAGAAAGGGAGACACAAACCCACACATTTCCCTCCATCCCGGAATCTCTTCAAGTCACTCCTCATTTTATGAGAAACGGAGCATATAAATAATAATAATTATAATAATATAATAATAATAATGATCATTTATAATACTAATACTAATAACAACAACAGGCCAATAACACTAATGATAAAAAACAGTTGTTTAATAATAAATTAATAATAATAATAATAATAATGATAATAAATGATGATGTGATTGTTTTAAAAACATAATGATGATAATAATGATAATGATAAATAGTCTGAAAAAAAGAATATCATTATTCTTATTTAATTGTGTGTTGTTGTTATTTCTTTATCATTACTTTTTTATCCTTTAACATTATCTTCATCATCCAGCTACAATGACCCACAACCAGTCCGAGAGAGGGGAAAGTGAGAGTGGACTTCACGAAGAGCGGACTGAACGACATCACGGCCCACTGTAGGCTGCAGGACCTGAGGAAATGGACCCCCACCCCCTCCCTTTCCAACCCCGCCTTGAGAAAGAGAGAGAGACGGAGGGAGAGATGGAGCGAGAGAGTGACAGAGAGAGGGGAGAAGAGAGAGAGGGAGAGAGAGGACAGAGAGAGGAGAAGGGAGAGAGAGAGAGAGACAAAGGGATAATGAAAGGAAACAGGAAAGAGTGGGGGGGGGGAGAGAAAGAATGACAGAGCAGAGGGGAAAAGGAGGGAGAGGGGGATAGAGGGAAAGATAATGAAAGACAGACAGACAGACAGACACAGGACCATCCCCATATCTTCCAGTCATTATTTGTGTGTGTGTGTGTGTGTGTCGTGTGTAAGCGTGCGCGCGCCGTGTGGTGTGTGTGTGTGTGTGTGTGTGTGTGTAAAAGAAAGATGGTGAGAGAACTCAACAGAGAGAGAAGAGAGAGAGAGAGAGAGAGAGAGAGAGAGAGAGAGAGAGGAGAGAGAGAGAGAGAGAGAGAGACTGAGAGAGAGAGAGAGAGAGAACAGAGAATAAAAAAAAAAGAAACCCAAAAGGACCAACCAACCAGTTTGAAGAGGGAAAGTGCAGACTTCGCGAAGACCAGACTGAACGACTCACGGCCCACTGAGGAAATGGACCCACCCCTTCCACCCCCCGCCTTGCCCCCCCTTTCCCTGATCCCACTGGAGACTACAGAAACGGAACACAGTCTGAGAACCTTCTCAGACTGGGGGGATGTATATAAAGGAGGGTGGGGTGGGGGAGGTGAGGTTTATAAAGAGGAGTGTCTAAGACCCCCCCAAAAAAAAACAACTGAATGACATGACCCTATTACTGGCGCAAGGCAACGCGTCGTGGACTCCACAAACTGTCACAGGAAGTGGGAAGCGACAGATAAAAGAAATAAAAGCCATTGAGATGAATAAAGAGAAAGAGAGGAGAGAGAGAGGCCAGAGAGTCGGAGTGTGTGAGAGAGAGACAGAGAGAGAGGAGTAAGAGGGAGAGAGACGAGGGGTGGGGGAGGGAGAGATAGGGGGAGGGAGAGACAGAGAGAGAGAGAAGGAAGAGAGAGAGAGACAAAGGAGAATGAAGGAAACAGGAGGAGTGGGGGGGGGGGAGAAAGAAGGACAGAGTAGAGGGAAAAGGAGGGAGAGGGGGATAGAAGGAAAGATAATGAAAGACAGACACACAGACAGACACAGACCATCCCCATATCTTCCAGTCATTTATGTGTGTGTGTGTGTGTGTGTGTGTGTGTTGTGTGTAAGCGTGCATGCGTGGGCGTGTGTGTAAAAGAGAGATGGTGAGAGAACTCAACAGAGAGAGAGAAGAGAGAGAGAGAGAGAGAGAGAGAGAGAGAGAGAGAGAGAGAACAGAGAATAAAAAAAAAGAAACCCAAAAGACCCAACCAACCAGTTTGAAGAGGAAAGTGGAGACTTCACGAAGACCAGACTGAACGACTCACGGCCCACTGGCTACAGGACCTGAGGAAATGGACTCCCCCTCACACCCCCCCTTTCCCCTTCACCCCCGGCTTGTCTCCCATTCCCTGATCCACTGGGAGACTACAGAACACGGAACACAGTCTGAGAACCTTCTCAGACTGGGGGGATGTATATAAAGGAGGGTGGGGTGGGGGAGTTGAGGGTTAAAGAGGAATGTTCTAAGACCCCCCAAAACACTAAATGGACATGACCCTATTACTGGCGCAAGTCAACGCGTCGTGAGACTCCACAACTGTCACAGGAAGTGGGAAAGCGACAGATTAAAAGAAATAAAAGCCATTGAGATGAATGAAGAGAAAGAGAGAGAGAGAGGCAGAGAGTCGAAGTGTATGAGAGAGATAGAGATAGAGAGAGAAGAGGGAGAGATGGAGCGAGAGAGTGACAGAGAGAGGGGGAGAGAGAGGGAGAGAGAGACAGAGAGAGAGAAGGGAGAGAGGGAGAGACAAAGGAAGAATGAAATGAAACAGGAGGAGTGGGGGGGGGGGAGAAAGAATGACAGAGCAGAGGGAAAAGGAGGGAGAGGGGGATAGAAGGAAAGATAATGAAAGACCAGACCACACAGACAGACATAGACCATCCCATATCTTCCAGTCATTTATGTGTGTGTTGTGTGTGTGTGTGTGTGTGTAAAAGAGAGATGGTGAGAGAACTCAACACAGAGAGAGAGTGAGAACAGAGAATAAAGAAACCCCTAAAGACCAACCAACTAGTTTGAAAGGGAAAGTGGAGATTTCACGAAGACCGGAATGAACGACTCACGGCCCACTGTAGGCTGCAGGACCCTGAGGAAATGGACTCCCCCCTCCCCCTTTCCCCTTCCACCCCGCCTTGCCCCCTTTCCCTGATCCACTGGGAGACAAACAGTACACGGAACACAGTCTGAGAACCTTCTCAGGACTGGGGGGATGTATATAAAGGAGGGTGGGGTGGAGGAGGTGAGGGTTAAAGAGGAGTGTCTAGACCCCCCCCCCCCCAAAAAAAAAAAACACTGAATGACATGACCCCTATTACTGGCGCAAGGCAACGCGTCGTGAGACTCCCACAACTGTCACAGGAAGTGGGGGAAGCGACAGAATAAAAGAAATAAAAGCCATTGAGATGAATAAAGAGAAAGAGAGAGAGAGAGAGCAGAGAGTCGGAGTGTGTGAGAGAGAGACAGAGAGAGAGGAGTAAGAGGGAGAGAGGAGGGAGGGAGAGAGAGAGGGGGGAGGGAGAGATAGGGGGAGGGAGAGAGAGAAAGAAAGAGAGAGAAACAGAGAGGGAAACACAGAGACAGAGGGGGAGAAAGAAAGAAAGAAAGAGAGAGAGAGAGAAAACAGAGAGAGAAACAGAGAGAGAGAAAGAAAGAAAAAAAGAAAGAGAAGAAACAGAGAGAGATAAAGTGAGAGAGAGAGACAGAGAGGGAGGGAGGGAGAGAGAGAGAGAGAGAGGGAGAGAGAGAGAGCGGAGAATAAAAAATCCCCCCCACCCCCCACCCCCCCAAAGACCAACTAGTCTGAGGAGGGAAGTGGAAGACTTGACGAAGACCGGACCAAACGACTCCAGACCCACAGTAGAGGATGAAGGGCCTAAGGGAATGGATCCTCCCTTTCCCATTCCCCTGACTCACTGGGGGATTACCACATGGATCGCTGTCTGAGAACCTTCACGGACTGAAGGTTAAAAAGAAAAAAAAGACGGTCTGGTTAAAGAGGACTGACTCGGGAGATAGACCCCAGCACTTAAAAGACATGAGCCTATCAAGGGCACAAGCCAATGGATAAGTCGTAGAACTCCACAACTGTGAAATGAGCGGGAAGATTCTTCTTCTTCTGTGTTCACTCGTATGCACACGAGAGGGCTTTTACGTGTATGACCGTTTTTACCCCGCCATGTAGGCAGCCATACTCCGTTTTCGGGGGTGTGCATGCTGGGTATGTTCTTGTTTCCATAACCACCGAACGCTGACATGGATTACAGGATCTTTAACGTGCGTATTTGATCTTCTGTTTGCATATACACACGAAGGGGGTTCATGCACTAGCAGGTCTGCACATATGTTGACCTGGGAGATCGTAAAAATCTCCACCCTTTACCCACCGGGCGCCCGTCACCGTGATTCGAACCCGGGACTGTCAGATCGACAGTCCAGCGGGAAGCGACAAAGAACAGAAAATCCAGAGAGATGGACGAGGAGAAACGGAAAGTGCCGAGAAACAGCCATAGGTTTGTGGAAAAGTCAAACTTGAGGTGAGAAAAAGGGTGAGAGCGAGATTTGAACCCAGACCCTCACGGACTCTCTGTATTGGCAGATGAGCGTGTTAACCATTCTGCCACCTTCCTGCAAGAGAGGTAAAAAAGATGTTAAAGGCTTGAAGACATACAAAGACATACAAAGGGAAGACACAGACTGATATACCAGAGACAATAGAGATAAAAAGTACGAATTGTCGATGCTGTCCTTCAGCAGTCCGAAATGCCCTCCCTCCCTTTCCAAGACTACACACATACAACACACACACACACACACACACACACACACACACACACACACAACACACAACACAACACACAAACACACACCACCAACCCACACACACACACACACACACAC
>NC_134893.1:50481029-50491029 GCF_041734735.1 Babylonia areolata | reverse complement strand
TCGTTGGTCTAGTGGTATGATTCTCGCTTTGGGTGCGAGAGGCCCCGGGTTCGAATCCCGGACGAGCCCAACTTTTTGTTTTGACAGCACGAAGTTTGTTTGTTTTGTTTTTTTCATTGAAGCTCTGCATTCTGTGCTTTTCGGTATTCACCCAGAGGTACTCAGACAGGAAGACATAGTAATTTGGAGGAAACGATAAACCGATGTTCCGTGTGTAAAATGCACTTAGCCCACGTAAAAGAACACACGACACCAAGAGAGTTGTCCTCGGCAAAATTCCGCAGAAAAATCCGCTTTGATAGTAAAACAAATACATTTGCAGACAGAATAAAGAGAGGGAGAGGGGGGAGGGGGATGCTGCTGTACAGCGAGAGCAGCTCAAATTTCATACAGAGAAATATGTTGTGACTTGTGACCAAAACAAACAAACAAACAAAAACAGCAAAAAGCAAAACAAAACAATGCACCACAATACAATACAATACAATACAATACTGTTTCGGTTTCAGTTTCTCAGGGAAGCGTCATTGCGTTCGAACAAGTCCATAAACGCTCTACCATATAAGTTAGGCAGATGACTGACAGCAGTAAAACCAAACACGCTGGTCAGGCTTTGAGTGCATGCATAATATGTTAGTTACGTATCAGTCAGAGTGGATTTCTTCCACAAAATTCTGCCAGAGGATAACATTTTTGTTGCCATGGGTCCCTTTTCAGTGTGCCTGGTGCGTACTTCATTCTGGGACCTCGGTGTAAAGTGTCATCCGAATGACTAGTCGCTCAGGTTGATTTTCCAGTCAAACTCAGGACAAAGGGCGAGAGCGAGAATCGAACCCAGTCCCTCAACCTCACTGACACTGCATTGGCAGATACGCGTTTTAAGCACAACACACCATGACACAATACAATACAGTACAATACAGTGCTATACAATACAACACAATGAACATTTGACAAGCCTGTGGAAGAGCATCGCACTTTGAGCAAACAGACTCCAAACGCGGGATGCTGAAGGGCGCTGATGACTGTGATCGGTTTGTTGAAGGATGGTTCCTGCTTTATTTTTGTCTTTGTACAAAATACAGAAACAATTTGGAGTTTCATGTTCATCCTACTGCTGTTCACAATCAAACCTTCCTTAACTCACTCAGTACGGCCAGTCCTCTCTTCTCCTCTACACAGACTCCTCGGATGTCCAGTGGGTGTCTGAATGACCCAACCTTTAGCTTCCGTCGTAAGAATTGTGGTATTCTTTATCAACATTCACCTCTTCAGTATAAGAGGCTTCCTCTTGCAATATTTTGATGATGGTAATTGGGGTTGAAACGCTGTTAACGTTTGTCTCTTTCGCCGTTCATATGGAGAGAGTTAAAGCAAACATTAAAAACTACAAATGGGAAACGTTTTTAAAACAAACAAACAAACAAAGAAAAAAAAAACCAAAAAAAAAACCCAGCAACAACAACAGTGGGTTGTAAACTTTCTCTATTTGCAATTTCTATTGACTCAGTATTTATCTATCATTTTATCATCGTACCATATATCAAAAAGTTGTCAGCTACGAGCACAACCCTTAACTGCCCTCCACCCACACCCCATAAAACAGCTTTTAACTTTCCTTTTTACGCTGTGTCTCTCTCTTCCTATATAATTATTTCAACTACATCGGTTTTTTTCTGATCATTGTTGTTCCCGTCGTAGATGGTGATGATGATACATGACAGTTCTAGGGTTGTTTTTTTGTTTATTTGTTTTTTTTTCCTTAAAGGGAAACCTGTGTTCAACTATTTTTCTCAACCGCTTGCAAGTCACCTCATTGATCCCGAACAGCTGGCTTTCAATTCAAAACGAGGCCAACAAGGAGTTTCCCCCTACACAAATCAATGTAATATAGCTTTTTATTGCGAAATAGCTGAAGGAAGGATAGAACGTCTCGTATGTCTAGTGGTATGATTCTCGCTTTGGGTGCGAGAGGCCCCGGGTTCGAATCCCGGACGAGCCCTTATTTTTTGTCTTTTGACAGTACAAAGTTTGTTTATTTTTCATTGAAGCTCTGCATTCTGTTTTTCTCGGTATTCACCCAGAGCTACACAGACAGGAAGGAATGGTAACTGAAAGGAAAACCGATGTCCCGTGTGTAACATGCACTTAGCCCACGTAAAAGAACACACGGCAACAAGAGAGTTGCCCTCAGCAAATTCCTGATTTAAATCTACTTTGATAGTAAAATAAATACATTTCTATACAGAATAAAGGAAAAAAAATGGGAGGGGTCGCTATAGTGCTCTCTCCGTAGAGAGCAGCTCGAATTTCATACAGAAAATCTGTTGTGTCAAAGTAATACAATGCATCGCAATACAATACGGTCTCGGTTTCAGTTTCTCAAGGAAACGTCATTACGTTCGGATAAATCCATATAATTATGCTCTGCCATATCTCCTAGGCAGATACCTGACAACAGCAAAATCCCATTGCGCTATTCACGCCTTGAGTGTACGCACATTTATTTATGTATCTGTGTATTTCTTTGCCAGAGGATAACACTTTTCGCTGTACACGTGAACCTCGTTATATAGTGTCATTCGAATGACTCGGCGCTCAGGTTGATTTTCCGGTCAAACTTACCTTAACTCTCTCCATACGAAGGGCGAAAGAGACGACGTTAACAGCGTTTCACCCCAATTACCATCATCAAAATATTGCAAGCGGAAGGCTCTTATACTGAAGAGGTGAATGTTGACAAAGAATACCACAATTCTGACGACGGAAGCTAAAGGTTGGGCCATTCAGACACCCACTGGACATCCCAGGGGTCTGTGTAGAGGAGAAGAGAGGACTGGTCGTACTGAGTGAGTTAAAAGGTGAAAACGGGAAACGAACCCAGTCCCCCACCCTCACTGACACTGCATTGGCAGATAAACGTTGTAAACATTCTACCACCTTTCTTCTGGTAAAAATCAACAAGACATGACACGATACAATACAATGAACACTTGACAAGTTCATAAATAACCTTCTTTAAAGTAAACATTAAAAGCTACAAACGGAGAATGTTTATTCAAAAAGATAATAATAGAAATGTAACTGAAAAACTGTGGGTTGTAAAGTTCTCCGTTTGTAATTTCTATAGGCTCCGCCAGCAGTCATATTTCATTTTATCGGTGTGCCACCTATCAAAAAAGTTACCAACTACGAGACAACGCTCAAACCGCCCTCCACCCACACCCCATAACACCTTTATCTTTGCTTTTACGCTGCGCTATCTCTTTCTTCCTATATAACTATTTCAAATACATCGGTGTTGTTGTTTTTTTCTGGTTATTATTATTGACGTTGTAGATGGTGATGATGATACATGACAATTCTAGGGTTTTGTTTTCTTAAAGGAAAACCTGTGTGCAACTATTTTTCTCAACCGCTTACAAGTCACCTCATTGATCCCGAACAGCTGGCTGTCAATTCAAAACGAGGCCAACAAGGAGTTTCCCCCCCGACACAAATCAGTGTAATACAGCTTTTTATTGCAAAATAGCTGAAGGAAGGATAGAACGGCTCGTTGGTCTAGTGGTATGATTCTCGCTTTGGGTGCGAGAGGCCCCGGGTTCGAATCCCGGACGAGCCCTTACTTTTTGTGTTTTGACAACACAAAGTTTTCTGTTGAAGCTCTTCATTCTGTGTTTTTCGGTATTCACCCAGAGGTACACAGACAGGAATGCGTGGTAAATGGGAGGAAACGATAAACCGTGTGTAGTATGCACTTAGCCCATGTAAAAGAACACACGGCAACAAGAGAGTTGTCCTCGGCAAAATTCCGGATTTACACCTACTTTGATAGTAAAATAAATACATTCCTATACAGAATAAAGGGGAAAAAAACGGGAGGGGTCGGTATAGTGCTCTCTCCGTAGAGAGCAGCTCGAATTTCACACAGAAAATACAATGCATCGCAATACAATACGGTCTCGGTTTCAGTTTCTCAAGGAAACGTCATAGCGTTCGGATAAATCCATATCATTATGCTCTGCCATATCTGCTCGGCAGATACCTGACAGCAGTAGAATCCCATTGCGCTAGTCATGCCTTGAGTGCATGCATATACATATATTTATGTACCAATCAGAGTGTATTTTCTGTGAAGAGTTTTGCCAGATGACAACACGTTTGTTGCCATGGGTCTTTTGTTTCTGTGCGCCTAGTGCGCACTTCACACGGGGACCTCGTTGTAAAGTGTCGTCCGAATGACAATACGCTCACGTTGATTTTCCAGCCAAGGGGCGAGAGCCAGAATCGAACCCAGTCCCTCAACCTAACTGACAATGCATTGACAGATACACGTTTTAAGCACAACACACCATGGCACAATATAATACAGTGGAATACAATGCAATACAACACAATGAACATGTGACAAGCCTGCAAAAGAACACCGCACTTTGACCAAACAGCCTACAAATGCAGGATGCTGAAGTGAGCTGATGACTGTGATTGGTTTGTTAGAGGATGTTTCCTGCTTTATTTTTGTGTTTTGTACAAAAGGCAGGAACAATGTGGAGTTTCATGTTCCTCCTACTGCTGTTCAGAAACAAACCTCCTTAAAGCAAACATTGAAAACTACAAATGGAAAACGTTTATTAAAAAAAAAAAAACAATAACAACAACAACAACAACTGTCGGTTGTAAATTTTCTCCATTTTTAATTTGTATAGACTCAGTATTTATCTTTTATTTTATCATCCTACCATTTATCAAAAAGTTATCAATTTCGATACAACCCTCAGACCGCCCTCCCGTTCCCCATAACGCCTTTCTCTTTCTTTATATGCTATGTCTCTCTCTTGCTATATTATTGATTCAACGACATCGTTTTTGGGGGGTTTTAAAAAAAAATATTATTGTTGTCCTCGTCGTATATGGTGATGATGATAGGTGACAGTTTTAGTTGTTGTTTTTTTCTTAAGGGAAAACCTGTGTGCAACTATTTTTCTCAACCGCTTACAAGTTACCTCATTAATCCCGAACAGCTGGCTTTCAATTCAAAACGAGGCCAACAAGGAGTTTCCCCCTACACAAATCAATGCATAGCTTTTTATAGCAAAATAGATTAAGGCAGGATAGAACGTCTCGTATGTCTAGTGGTATGATTCTCGCTTTGGGTGCGAGAGGCCCCGGGTTCGAATCCCGGACGAGCCCTTACTTTTTGTCTTTTGACAACACAAAGTTTTCTGTTGAAGCTCTTCATTCTGTGTTTTTCGGTATTCACCCAGAGGTACACAGACAGGAATGCGTAGTTAATTGGGAGGAAACGATAAACCAATGTTCCGTGTGTAGTATGCACTTAGCCCATGTAAAAGAACACACGACAAGAGAGTTGTCCTCGGCAAAATTCCGGATTTACATCTACTTTGATAGTAGACAATGGGAGGGGTCGGAATAGTGCTCTCCCCGTAGAGAGCAGCTCGAATTTCACACAGAAAATCTGTTGTGACAAAGTAATACAATGCATCGCAATACAATACGGTCTCAGTTTCAGTTTCTCAAGGAAACGGCATTGCGTTCGGATAAATCCATATAATTATGCTCTGCCATATCTGCTCGGCAGATGCCTGACAGCAGTAAAACCCCATTGCTCTAGTCATGTCTTAAGTGCATGCATATATATATATATGTATGTATGTATGTATGTATGTATGTCTGTATGTATCAATCAAAGTGTATTTCCTATGAAGAGTTTTGCCAGATGATAACACGTTTGTTGCCATGGGTCATTTTTTCTGTGCGCCTAGTGCGTGCTTCACACGGGGACCTCGTTGTAAAGTGTCATCCGAATGACTAGACGCTCACTTTGATTTTCCAGTCAAAAGGGCGAGAGCGAGAATCGAACCCAGTCTCTCAACCTCATTGACACTGCACTGACAGATACACGTTTTAAGCACAACACACCATGGCACAATACAATACAATACAGTGGAATACAATGCAATACAACACATTTAACATGTGACAAGACTGCGAAATAACATCGCACTTTGACCAAACATCCTCCAAATGCGGGATGCTGAAGTAAGCTGATGACTGTGATTGGTTTGTTAGAGGATGTTTCCTGCTTTTATTTTTGTGACTTGTACAAAAAGCAGAAACAGTTTGGAGTTTCATGTTCATCCTACTGCTGTTCACAAACAAACCTTTCTTAAAGCAAACATTAAAAACTACAAACGGAAAACGTTTAAAAAAAACAAAACAAAAACAAAAAAAACAACAAAAACAACAACAGCAGCAACAACTGTGGGTTGTAAACTTTCTCTATTTGTTATTTCTATAGACTCAGTATTCATCTATCATTTTATCATCGTACCATATATCAAAAAGTTGTCAGCTACGAGCACAACCCTCAACCGCCCTCCACCTACACCCCATAAAGCAGGCCTTTATCTTTCCTTTTTACGCTGTGTCTCTCTCTTCCTATATAATTATTTCAAATACATCGGTTTCTTTCTTATTATTGTTCCCGTCGTAGATGGTGATGATGATACATGACAGTTCTAGTGTGGGTTTTTTTTCTTAACGGAAAACCTGTGTGCATCTATTTTTCTCAACCGCTTACAAGTCACGTCATTGATCCCGAACAGCTGGCTTTCAATTCAAAACGAGGCCAACAAGGAGTTTCTCCCGACACAAATCAATGTAATATAGCTTTTTATAGCAAAATAGATGAAGGAAGAATAGAACGGCTCGTTGGTCTAGTGGTATGATTCTCGCTTTGGGTGCGAGAGGCCCCGGGTTCGAATCCCGGACGAGCCCTTACGTTTTTGTTTTGACAACACAAAGTTTTCTGTTGAAGCTCTGCATTCTGTGTTTTTCGGTATTCACCCAGAGGTACACAGACAGGAATGCGTGGTAAATGGGAGGAAACGATAAACCAATGTTCCGTGTGTAGTATGCACTTAGCCCATGTAAAAGTACACACAGCAACAAGAGTTGTCCACGGCAAAATTCCGGATTTACACCTACTTTGATAGTAAAATAAATACATTCCTATACAGAATAAAGGAGAAAAAAGAAAAAAAATGGGAGGGGTCGGTATAGTGCTCTCTCCGTAGAGAGCAGCTCGAATTTCATACAGAAAATACAATGCATCGCAATACAATACGGTCTCGGTTTCACTTTCTCAAGGAAACGTCACTGCATTCGGATAAATCCGTATCATTATGCTCTGCCATATCTGCTCGGCAGATACTTGACAGCAGTTGAATCCCATTGCGCTAGTCATGCCTTGAGTGCATGCATATATATATTTATGTACCAATCAGAGTGTATTTCCTGTGAAGAGTTTTGCCAGATGACAACACATTTGTTGCCATGGGTCATTTTTCTGTGCGCCTAGTGCGTGCATCTCACGGGGACCTCGTTGTAAAGTGTCGTCCGAATGAGTATACGCTCACGTTGATTTTCCAGTCAAAGGGCGAGAGCGACAATCGAACCCAGTCCCTCAGCCTCACTGACAATGTATTGACAGATACACGTTTTAAGCACAACACGCCATGGCACAATACAATACAGTGGAATACAATGCAATACAACACAATGAACATTTCACGAGCCTGCAAAAGAACATCGCACTTTGAGCAAATAGACTCCAAATGCGGGATGCTGAAGTGAGCTGACGACTGTGATTGGTTTTTTAGAGGATGTTTCCTGCTTTATTTTTGTGTTTTGTACAAAATGGAGGAACAATTTGCTGTTTCATGTTCATCCTACTGCTGTTCAGAAACAAACCTCCTTAAAGCAAACATTAAAAACTACAACGGAAAACGTTTATTAAAAAAAAAAAAAAAAGAAAAGAAAGAAAACAACAAAAACTGTTGGTTGTAAATTTTCTCCATTTTTAATTTGTATAGACTCAGTATTCATCTTTCATTTTATCATCCTACCATATATTAAAAAGTTATCAATTTCGAGACAACCTTCAAACCGCCCTCCCGTTCCCCATAACCCCTTTCTCTTTCTTTTTATGCTATGTCTCTCTCTTGCTATATTATTGATTCAACTACATCGTTTTTGGGTTTTTTTGTTTGTTTGTTTTTTGTTTTGTTTTTGTTTTGTTGTTGTTGTTGTTGTTTATTGTTGTTCTCGTCGCAGATAGTGATGATGATAGGTGACAGTTCTAGATCTTTTTTTCTTAACGGAAAACTTGTGTGCAACTATTTTTCTCAACAACTTACAAGTCACCTCATTGATCCCGAACAGCTGGTTTTCAATTCAAAACGAGGCCAACTGGGCCAAACACAAATCAATGTAATATAGCTTTTTATTGCAAAATAGCTGAAGGACGGGTAGCATGGCTCGTTGGTCTAGTGGTATGATTCTCGCTTTGGGTGCGAGAGGCCCCGGGTTCGAATCCCGGACGAGCCCTTAATTTTTGTTTTTGTTTTGACAACACAAAGTTTTCAGTTGAAGCTCCGCATTCTGTCTTTTTTCGGTCCTCAAACAGAGGTACACAGACAGGAAAAAAAAAAAAGTAATACAATGCATCGCAATACAATGCGGTTTCACTTTCATTTTTTCAAGGAATGTCACTGCGTTCGAATAAATCCATATATGCTCTGTCATATTTGCTACTGCAGCAAACCTCATCGCGCTAGTTAGCCTTGAGTGCATGCGTATATATTTGTGTATCAATCAGAGTGTATTACTTCTGAAGAGTTTTGCCAGAGAACACCACGTTTGTTGCCATGGGTCCTCTTTCAGTGCGCCAAGTGCGTGCTGCACTCTTTCTTTAACCCTCTGTCTTCCTTTTCTTATTACTTCATTTGGCTTTTCTCGTTCTCGATATTTGTTTGTTTTGTTTGTTAGTGTGTATTTGTTTGTTTAGATTTTTCTATGCCTTAGGACTGGGTGGAGAAAGCATGTAAATAGTTTATCTCAGTTCCCTGGTTAAGTAAGATTTCGTTTTATTTTGTTTCGTTTCTTCCTGTAAACTGCAGTCACATCGCTGTGTTTCCTCCTGATCATTGTTTATATGTCGTCATTGGTGATTGTAAGAGTTGGCCGTGCTACCACGGTTGTTGTTGCTAGTAAGAGAAATTGTTTTTTCATGTCTGTTTTTGAAAACACTGCTTATCTGTTTTTAATCCGCTTTCGCCATGCCTCATTGATCATGAGCAGCTGACCCGACAAACACTTTCTGTTCAAAACGAGGCCAACAGGAAGTTCGACAGCAAAGAAAAAGTCGATGTGTTATAACTTTTATTTTAAAATTGCAAAACAGCTCAAGGAAGAACAGAGCGGCTCGTTGGTCTAGTGGTATGATTCTCGCTTTGGGTGCGAGAGGCCCCGGGTTCGAATCCCGGACGAGCCCAATTTTTTTTTTTTTTTTTCAGTTTTTGACAGCACACATTTGTTTGTTGTTTTTTTTGCCATGGAAAGTTCTGGTTGTCTTTAACAACGAAAAAATTGCCAACAAAGATTGCTTGCTGGATCACGAAAGTGTTTATCAATAATTTTTTGTTCAATTTCGACGCAAGTTGTCAAGTTTCTGGCCTTGACAACATACCTTGCACTTGCTCAATGATGAGTAAACCTACAACCATGAGATTTTGCATGATTGTTGACTTACTTGTGTAAACAATTATTATTATTAGTAGTAGTAGTTCTTTTTTTTTAATGTATTTATCTTCTTATTTTTTTTCAAGGCCTGACTAAGCGCGTTGGGTTACGCTGGTCAGGCATCTGCTTGGCAGATGTGGTGTAGCGTATATGGATTTGTCCGAACGCAGTGACGCCTCCTTGAGCTACTGAATACTGAATACTCTCTCTCTCTCTCTCTCTCTCTCTCTCTCGTCTGTCTTTCTTTCTGTCTTTCTTATCTTTGGCTATGGAATTGTATGGCTACGCCAGGGCATCGGGTGTAAGTCCAGTTTAATTGCTGAATTCAAAGACAGACTTATTTCATGCAGCAAGCAAAACTGGCATTCGGAGACTGAGAGTGATGATAAATATAGAT
>NC_134893.1:50466029-50476029 GCF_041734735.1 Babylonia areolata | reverse complement strand
ACGTGTTACCAGTTTCAATTGTTAAATTGTTTTGGAAAAAAAAGTTATATATTTCAAAACGTTCTTTATTATTAAAGTTAGCTAGTTATGTGTTAGCTGGTTGTTTATTGTGGGTTCCCACATCAACCTCTTTTCAAGTAGTGCATACAATATTTGATTATTGATTTTTTTTTTTTGTCCTAATCCCGCTTCCCCCCGTCACCCCTCTACACACACCCTTCCAATATTATGTTGTTGTTTTTTCTTTCTCCAATCACTGACACTGACCCCCTCCATTTTACATTTTGTACTCTATCTTTTCCACATTCTTCTCTCTCTCTCTCTCTCTCTCTCTCTCTCTCTCTCTCTCTCTCTCTCTCTCTCTCTCTCTCTCTGTCTCTTCATTTCTTAGTCCCTTCCTCCTCGCCCCCCCCCTCCTCTCCACCTCAACCACCCCCCTTTTTTCATTCGCTTCATGTATGAAACCCGACCCTGGTCCCTAAACCAGAAACAACAAAGAGAGCGATAGAAACCACACACACACACACACACAACACACACACACACACACACACACACACACGCACACACACACACACACACACACACACACACAAAAGCAAAAAAGAAATCTACCCACGTTCCTGGTCCCGTTGATGTTCCTCATGGGGTTGGTCTGGTTGAAGGGCGGCCGCTCCAGGTACTGGTCCACAACCCTCTGGAAGGCCGAGTAGCCAGGCTCCACAGGAGGCGAGTGGATGAGGCCCACGAAGTGTCGGAAGGCCAGGGACGTCTTTTCTGTGGCCCTCGTGCTGAAGACACCTGTGTGTATATAAAGGGCGGAATAGTTATGATGATGATGATGACAATGACGCTGATGATGGTGGTGATAATAATGATTGACTGGCTGCGAGTGGATGAGGCGGAAGACCAGGAACGTCTTCTCTGTGGCCCTCATGCTGAAGACCCCTGTATGTAGGGCGGGATAATTATGATGATGATGATGATGGTGATGATGGATGGTGGTGATGATAATGATTTTATTTTTAAAGGTGGGGCCTCTGTTGCATGCAGACAACGGAGCAATCATGAATCTTCTTTCTTTTTCTTTTCTTTTTTTTTTCTTTCCGTCTATATATTCTTCATTCCATTTTTTCTACTTTTGTTTTCCATAATTTGATGCATCACGTTGCCTCTCTTCATTGGCAACCACCCCCAAAAAAACCTCCAAAAGACACGAAACACACACACACACACACACACACACACACACACACACACACACACACACACACACACACACACACACACACACACACACACACATTCATTCACAATTCGGTGTGTCATTGATTTTACTACAGATGGACAATACTAGATCATAATCTAGTGTTTGCTCATGTTACAATGTGATAATAATGAGGAATAATGATATATAATAGTAATCATCATCGTGACAACGCTAAAGATGATGATAATAATAATAATTGTTATAATAATCATGGCAATGTTAATGATAATGATGATGATGATAAATTATGATGACGATGATGCTGATGATAGCAGAAGAAGAAGAAGAAAAAGAAGAAGAAGAAGAGAGAGAGATAGAGAGAGACAGAGACAGAGAGCTAGAGAGAGAGAGAGTAGGGTGGCGGGAGGGAAGAAGACGGAAGTGATTGCAACGTGGTCATTAATTAAAGCTGATATATAATAGTTCAGCGAAAATGGCGCGTACGTGTTGCGTTACAATTTTCAAGACTCTAACTGGTACAAAATCAAAGAGCATGGAGACCATCATTATAAGAAGGCGCAAGAAATGGACAGAACACGTCACGTAAAGAGAGCCAGCTGACATGAACTAGACAGCTCTTCACTAGACACCAGATGGTAGACGCAAGAGAGCGGACATGAACTGTCTATATACATCTCTCTCTCTCTATCTATCTATCTATCTATCTCAGTGATCGTGCATAACCACCACCACGACAAACCGAACTGGTAACTCGACGAATTAAGGGTTCACAACGAAAATCTGTGGATTTCGCTTCTCGTGTTCGGTCCAACGAAACCCGTCCCAAGACTACATATCCAGAACGGTTCTTTTCAGCTCCTCCACTTCGTTGACCTGCTCCAACGCTGTCACCTGTAAAAAGCTGAGGCTGTCATCAGAAGGGTGAGGGGTTGAAGAAACATGGGCAGCGAGCGAACACTTGGTGCATTTCCTCAGTTTGCAGTCGCTTTTGTGGTTTGCCCATCTCCTCTTAGGAGCGTAGAAGCATCCCACGTATTGTGCCTCCGGGTGTAGTCTGCAGGTCAATAGATAGACCAAGTTTGACGTGGTGCAGGAGAGGTGTTGGTTGATCTGCCAGCGCCTTCCATCCCAAGGAGAAATGACATGGTCTGAGAAGTGGCCAAGACTGCAGGTGTCACAGCGAGGTGCCTTACATTAGAAGAAGCCTCGGATGTTGTCAGGGCCATGAATCACAAACCGCCTGGGAACAGTGGGTTTGTACATACTGCCCAGGTTTCTGTGGCGTCTGTCTGCTTCAATTATCAGGGGTTTGGGGAGAACGTTCTTTGTTTTGGGGGTCAGCATAGAGTAAATGGGTGTTATGTCTGATGATTTCTGATTTGGAAGGAAATCGTGGATCAAATGAAGTGACTCAAGCCAGTTTCTTTGGTTTCTTTTTTTTCTGGTGGCAGTCAGCAGTTCTCTCCTGTCTCTTCCGCCACCTTTCACTAGATCAGATTTTGCCTTGTCACAATTCCAACCTGCCAAGGCAATGTAGCGCGCACACTCATCAATTCTACGCTCAAGCAGGTGGCTGCATACCGTGCGTAGTCTTGTCCCCACTCCTGTAATGAGGCCCTTGAACACAGGAGGAGGATGACAACTAGTTCGTGGAAAGTAAGTATGAAAACTCTTGCTGAACATATCAGTCACTATCTTTCCCTCAAGCATAGACACGCCAATGTCAAGGTAAGATGCCGTTTTTCCACACGATACCGTCCACTGAATGTTTGGTGGGTTGACAGACTGTATGTGATTTTCAAAGACTCCCACATGAGCAGGATCAAACAGGATAGTGATTCCATCATCCCTATACCTGCTCCAGTCCAAATGCCTGAAGTCATCCTACTCCTCTGATGGGATGAGGGATGAGAGGAGTGGTACCGGAAATGTGTCAACCAGCTTAGCATATATATATACATACATACATACATGCATATATATATATATATATATATGAAAACAGACATCGCAGAAATTAATAAAAGCAAGAAAAACAGACACACAGAAAGGCAACACCAGAGAGAGGGCAAGCAGGCAAACGAATAAAAGGAAGTCGTAAAAGCGCAAAGAAAATTTTGAGTGCCACAGCAACAATTACTCACACATGCATGCGCACGCACACACATACGCGCGCTCGCATGCACATGCAAACACCATTCCATCTGTCGTGAAAACAGGAGTATTTTGTTTTGTTTTGTTTTTAAATGCCACCGGCAGTCAAGAGAGAGAGCGAGAGAGAGAGAGAGAGAGAGAGAGAGAGAGAGAGAGAGACGGGGAGGGAGACTGTTGCGACTTTACTGTTCTTCACAGGCAGCCACAGCAGTTTCCTTCCAAACGGATAACCATGACTGCCTTTCTTTGCCCTCACCACGACTCTGGCTTAAAACAGCTTCCTGCAACTGTCTTCAGACGAGGTGTGTGTGTGTGCGTGTGTGTGAGTGTGCGTGTGTGTGTGTGTGTGTGTGTGTTTGTGTGTTTGTGTGTTTATGTGTGTGTGTGTGTGTGGTGTGGTGTTGTGCAGTGTGGTGGTGGTGGTGGTGTGTGCGTGTATGTGTGTGTGGTGGGGTGTGGTGTGGTGTAGTGGCGGCGGTGGTGGTGGTGGTGGTGGTGGTGTGTGCGTGTGTGTGTGTGTGTGTGTGTGTGTGTGTGCGTGTATGTGTGTGTTGTGTGTATGTGTGTGTGTGTGTGCGTGTATGTGTGTGTTGTGTGTATGTGTGTGTGTGTGTGTGTGTGTGTGTGTGTGTGTGTGTGTGTGTGTGTGTGTGTGTGTGTGTGTGTGTGTGTGTGTGTGTGTGTGTGTGTGTGTTTGACAAAGGTCGACAAGGAGATAGTTGCAATAATCCCGTTTCCAAACTTCTGCGCTCGTGGGCAACAATTGCCTTGATCACATGAGTTTACAAACAGGCTTTACCAGTATGGCTGTTTCGTTTTTGTTTTTTGTTTTTTTTTGTTTTTTTGTTGTTGTTGTTTTTTGTTTTGTTTTTTTGTTTGTTTGTTTGTTGTTTTACCCCTTTTTGAACACAGTTTCGTTCTTGCAGCCATACTTCGGGTTTTTTGTTTTGTGTTTTTTGTGTTTTTTTTGTGTATGTGTGTTCCTTTTTTTGAGTGTAGTATGCCTGCTATAGGGTATGTTCGTGCACTCCAAACCATCTGAATGCTGGCATGGACTACATTGTCTTTAAAAGTGCGGTGTTTGATTCACTAGTCAACCTTCAAGTTAAGGAGAGTGATAGGCCTTGCTCAAGAATCTGATACAGTTAGGTGACTTACTTCAGGGTACTCCATTATAAGACTGTGATATGTATGTGTACATGAATAGATGTTAAAGCAATTTGTGATCATAAAATTGAGGAGGTTTTCTTTTCTTTTAATGTGCACACTGCGTTTCATTTTCTGTGTATAAGGCGAACATGTTTTGATCCCTTTTATTATAGTTTTATCCATTTAAATCTGTTATCATTTTTATCCCCCCCCCCCCCCCCCTTAGATTAATAAGATTGGATTGGTGTACATGCTTCGTCACCGAACAGTTTATTGTGTGGGTTTTGCAGTGACGTGCATATATATATCTATCATAACTCAGTGTACTTTGAAACGTGGGAGCATGTTCGGTCTTAGGCTGTATGCAATGGCTGAGCATGTAATTCCCCCGTGCCGTTTCCTTTTGTCGCCTTTTATCAGCGTACGTCAGAACAGTTTCCCATTCAGAGAGAAGAGTATTCTTTGTCTGGTCTTTTGCGTTACCTCACGGTTATAGGACCCTTCTTTGCTGGAAAGGACAGCCAGAAAAAAAAACACAAAGAAAAACAAGAGAGGCTCACTTCGAGACTCACTTGTGGCAAATTAAATCCCCTAGCATTAATTACAGAGTAATTTCCCTTTTTCACTATCTGCACCAAAACGTTTGCAAAATAAATAAAACTTCCATGCTTAGCAAAAGAAGTTCCTGTTTGAACAAAAAATGATAATAATGACTGCTCTTGTTGTTGTGTCAGAATATCAGATCAAAGTGCCAAGTTTAGAGAATACAAAAAATATAAATATAAAAGTAAATGCAGTTTGCATATAATTAGGCTTCATTTATTATTTTTTGTGCCCATCCCAGATGTGCAATATTGTTTTAAACAAGATGACTGGAAAGAACTGAATTTTTCCTATTTTTATGCCTAATTTGGTGTCAACTGACAAAGTATTTGCAGAGAAAATGTTAATGTTAAAGTTTACCACGGACACACACACACACACACACACACACACACACACACACACACAGAGACAACCGAACACTGGGTTAAAACATAGACTCACTTTGTTTACACAAGAGAGTCAAAAAAGGGACAGCTCAAAGTTCAAGGTCGAACTGTTCTTACCCGTTCATTTCAGATTAAAATAACAATAACAACAACAAGAAAAAAAAAAGAAAAAAAAAACCTCAGTGAAAAAAAGTTTGAAGAATCCACCTGTTCTTGTACTCCCCCACCTGCATCACAAACGTGTAAGGAAAGGAATGATACGGTGTTGGCATAATAATTATTTGATTTCTCCTCCCTCAACCGCCATCATCATCATCGTCGTCACTCCGTGTGCGTGCGTGCGTGCGTGCATGCGTGTGTGTGTGTGTGTGTGTGTCTGTCTGTCTGAGTGTTAATCTTAATTCCCTCCCCTCCTAATCCCTTCACACACACACACACACACACACTCTCTCTCTCTCACTCCCTCCCTCAACAACCCTCCCCCTCACCCCCCCCACCCCCCACCCCCCACCCCCCCTTCTCTCTCTCTCTCACCTTCCAGGAAGTTGCGCGAATTGGAATGGTCGTAGGCGTTGAGGCAGACCCCTACCACGAAGTAGTCCCCCGAGTCCAAAATGCCTCGCTCCTGCAGGTGGTCCATCAGCCCAATGAACTCGTAGGACTCGCCCAGCATGATGTAGACTGCCACACAGCACACACACACACACACACACACACACACACACACACACACACACCGTCTGTCTTAGTGATGATGATGATGCTGATGATAACGATGATGATAGTGGCGATCAAATCAAATCAAATCAAAAACGCTTTATAAAATCCACTTGGAAAAAAAAAACGTGTACAATCGCAGGCTCGTTCCAAACATCAACATAAAATGATCTTGCGCAACACAGAGATTAAACTAGTCAAATAAGAATTCCAATAGTCCCCCCCCCCCCCCTGCCCCCCCCTCCCCCCCCCCCCCCCCCCCACACACACACACATTAAGACAATAGGGTATTGCACAATAATATCTACAAATAAGAGACATCCAACAAAGAAATGGTACATATGACAAAAGTAAAATGCACACACAGACACACGTTAAGACCATAAGGTATTATACAACAATACATATATAAAAACACCCAGGAGGTAAATTGTATATATAAGATTGTATTACGTTTTTGGTCACAACAGATTTCTCTGTGTGGAATTCGGGCTGCTCTCCCTAGGGAGAGCGCGTCGCTACACTGAGAATATCACATATTCTTGTCTGAATTTAAAGATAGACTTATTTCTTCATACAAACAGGATTGGCATTCTCATTTAGAAGATTTGGAAAAAAAAATATAGCTGGTTTCTTTCATTCAAGAGCATATTTGAGACGGGAAAATATATTTCAGTTCTAAACAATAAATGGCACAGTCTTGCTCGGTTCAGGCGAAGGGTATTGGGGCTGAATGCCAGTAAAAGATGGTACTCCATTGACACATCCATTCGACCCCCATGCCTTATGTGTGGGGCGCAGACAGAAGACGAAATTCATTTTTTTTGTGTGTAATGCCTACAGTGATATCTGTATAAAAATAAAAAAATAAATAAAAAAGTGAAGTTTTTAAAGAAAGTGTTTCAGTTGAAAGGGACATCATCCATCTCCTTTTGTCAGATAATGTAAAGATGATTCGGTCACTTGCTAAATTTATCGCCCTTGCTTGGCACTTTCGTAGCAATAATTGCTTTTACTTGTAAAGGCACACACAACAAAAGAATTGCAGTCTCGAACGTTAAAAAATAATCACACTTAAGTTTTAACTGTCATAGCGTTTAGGTTGGATGGGTCGACTCAAAGAAGCCGACACTTATATCGTTTTCTAATATGCACGGAGAAAGTGCAAATTAACTAAATATGCATAGGTTTACTTTTCTTTCTTTCTTTTTTTTTTCTTTTCGGTTGAGCACGCCGTGAGTTTGTCGAACGTGGGTAAAACCGCTTTCGACACAAGTGTTTTTTCAATGTCTTTCAACAGACGTTGTGATTTTCTTTGCAGGGTTGTTGCTGCGACTTGGATTCATATATTCATGCTATTTTTGTTTTGTTTGTCTTTATGTTGTAAAACGATTATTCTGATGTGTCCCATGCCAACAGGACTGTAATGTCAATGGCATTAAAACATTTTTTTTCAGTTTCAGTTTCTCTCTCTCTCTCTCTCTCTCTCTCTTCATCTCCTCAACTCTTGCATAAACAAACTAGTGCTTTACGCAGTCCATCACGCCGATAAATATGAATCATCACTCATCCCCTGTGGGTCATATCCTCACCCATGAATTGCAAATTGCGTATGCCGGACATATTCATGAGTGTCGTGTTGCACTACACAAATGGTCAGCAACCCCCCCCCCCTCTCTCTCTCTCTGTCTCTCTCTATTTATCTGTCTGTCTCTCTTTCTCTGTCTGTCTGTCTTTCTGTGTGTGTGTGTGTCTCTGTGTCTGTCTCTATCTCTTTCTCTGTCTGTCTCTTTCTCTCTCTCTGTCTCTATCTCTGTCTGTCTGTCTCTGTTTCTCTCTGTATCTGTCTGTCTGTGTCTCTGTCTGTCTGTCTCTTTCTCTCTGTCTGTCTGTCTGTCTGTCTCTCTCTTTCTCTATCTGTCTGTCTCTCCCTCCCGTTCGCTGCCGCCCTCTATCGGTGTTGATGACATGACCGCTTGTCATTGTTATCTTAGTTATATGATGATATGCTTGCTGCCATTCATTAGGGGAAATGCCTGATAATTATGTTTAATACATTATCAGCATCTGTATCCCCATCTCTTTCTCCGCCTGTCTGTCTGTCTGTCTGTCCGCCTGCCTGTCTGCCTCTCTCTCTCTCTGTCTCTCTCTCACGCGCGCACGCGCGCAGCAAACACACACACACACAGAGAGAGAGAGAGAGAGAGAGAGAGAGAGAGAGAGAGAAATAAGCACCCTAAGTTCCATTCTCGTTATCCCGGTCTTCAATTCTCTTAAGTCTAATCTCATTTTAGCTGGCAGCTATTTACGTCAGAATTCACCCAGTAACCAGCCGTTCCCTAAATAATCTCTTCTGTAACCAACCCTAGCTGGCTTGCGTGCGGGCAAGCGCATTTTTCACATGCACTACTGGTTTTGAGGGGGGGGGGGGAGGCAACCCCAAGAGCGGGACACGGTACCAAAAATGGCGACAGTGGAGAGAGAGAGAGAAAGACTCGTCGACAGACAATGGGGTGATACCCATTGTACTAAAAATAGATGGATAGCTCATTGGCCAGGAAGGCTGAAGCCAACTGGACGCCATATTGACACTCGTATCCGGTTGTCAGTCTCATTTAGAAGTCGTCTGCAAACTGGTGGTAGTTTTTTGTTTGTTTTGTTTTGTTTTGTTTTTCGTTTTTTTGTTGTTGTTTTTTTAACTGTATTCGTTTATCTTCGATGAAATCGTGTTATGCTTGCCCCCATGACGTGCCAAATGTTGTGTCCTGATTGATATCTGCCACTGGTTTATTTGCCAAATTTATTACATGAAAACAGTGCAGTGACACGTACTGCAACCTTTCTGTGGAGGCACACACAGGAATGTCAGCTTAATTTAACTCACTCAGAACGGTCAGTCCTCTCTTCTCCTCTACACAGACCCCTCGGTTGTCCAGTGGGTGTCTGAATGACCCAACCTTTAGCTTCCGTCGTCAGAATTGTGGTATTCTTTGTCAACATTCACCTCTTCAGTATAAGAGCCTTCCACTTGCAATATTTTGATGATGGTAATTGGAGTGAAACGCTGTGAACGTCGTCTCTTTCGCCATTCGAATGGAGAGAGCTAACACCGCGAGCAAGTGAGAGCTTGCTGTAAAACAGTCATCGAAGCCAGCTGAGCGCTTTACTGACACGAGAATAGCGAAATGGCTGACTGAACACTTCCGCTGACTTCAGTTAGCAATGGGGCTCAAAGAAGGCTCGCGCTATCCATTTATTCTCAGGGCAGTCGGTGACACCAGCAAACGGACGATTACCGTGCACTGTGGATCTGTACAGGAGTGTCTTGACTGCCTCATGCGTCCATCGACGACGACGTGAGAGCGTCTGAGGCCCAGTTTGTTTGCAAATTGTTTAATATGACTAGCGTCGTCTGCCTGTTTGTCTGTCTTGTTTCCGTTTCTTCTCTCTCTCTCTCTCTCTCTCTCTCTCTCTCTCTCTCTCTCTCTCTCTCTCTGCTGTTTGGTGTGTATATGTGCGTGTGCGTGTGCGTGTGTGTGTGTGTGTGTTCGTTCGTCTTCAATTTAACGTCTTTCCACTTGAAGTGATATTAGACGAAAAACAAAACAAAACAAAAAAACCTTGGGGGTAGGGGTTGTGGGAGGGGCGTGGGGGGTAAAAGTGTGTGTACGTGTATGTGTGGAGGGTGAATGCGGAGAGAGAACGCTAGGGAAAATGGAAACGTTATAAACGCCAACATCAAACAACTATAACAAA
>NC_134893.1:50448529-50458529 GCF_041734735.1 Babylonia areolata | reverse complement strand
ATGAGCCAGCTTTTAAAAGTGGCTATCAGCAATATAGATTTATCTGCAATGGAATTTTTCTCCTTTTTTATAATATGTTTAAGTTAAAAACGTTTTGAGCGATGGGTTCCCATTTTTAGACTGGCTTCCGTTCCAGGAAAATCATCTCGCATGAGGAGAAATTCATTCAATTTATGGTTGTTTATTCAAAGCCCAAGTGTTGTAACAAAAGTGGGGTAGCGTATATGGATCAGGCCTCACGCTTTGATACCTCCTTCAAACTGAAAACTGAAACCTGAAACTGTTCAAAACCGACTGCAAATGGCCTTCTCAGAGCAAAAAAATCATACAAAAAGTAAGTAACATAAAAAAAATAGGATACAAAAAACAAGAGGAAAAAAATTAACCCACTTGAGAGAGGAGAAGTTGAGTACTTCGACTCGTAGAGTTTTCATAGCAACTGAAGACAGCAGCAGTCACAAGTGCAGTTTTCTGGCTGTTGAATAAAATCCACTTGTCTTGAGAACAGTTCACTGCTGGTTGGAAAAGATGGATGGGTGAAGGAAGTGAGAGAGAATCGAAACAGTGAGAGGAAAGGGGGGCGGGGGAAGAGGAAAAAGAGGACGAGGGGATGGAAGGGGGAAATGGGCACCAGAACAATACAGATTAAGCCTTTGAACCCGGTTAGACGGGTATTATTTGAAAAGACCGACTTGGATTCATAGCTGTCATTCGTAATGGAATATCGTAGCCAATCGCACAGGGCAAAAGGAATCTTTGATATCTGTTGACGCTTTGGACTGTCAGATTTTTCAGGTATGGTCAGACCTGATATGTCTATGTATTCAACAGTGATGATTTTTGATGATGATAAACACACATACGCGAATACATGCTAACAAATACACACGTACACATAGATACATGCGCGCCATTCATACATTTGCAATAAAACGTTGCATAAAGTAATGGTTAAAACATGTTAAATTACCGCCGACAAGACAATGTAAGCAGGCTTATGAAATGTTACTACAGCAGCATGAAGAAGGAAAGAAAAAGTGGATAGACAATGTAAAAAAAAAAATGTTCTAGTCAAAAATGGGTTTGGAATTGTATGGATTAGCCAAGGAGTAGGGAGTGATGTCGCGTTTATTTGGAATTTAAGGACTGTCTTATCAACATATACAAACAAAACTGACATTCAGACATGGAAAAAAAATGCAAGATATAATTGGTATTTTTCGTTCAAAAATATTTTGCAGTCTGAAGTATACATTTCAGTTATTACAAATAAATGGCAACGGTGTCTCCTTGTCCGATTTCGATTCAGGACCTTAGGGCTAAATACAAATAGAGCATTGTTTATTCAAAATAGTGAGAGTGATAGTTTATGTCAGATGTGTCGTCAGGATTTAGAAAATGAGGACATCAGTTCGTTTTCCATTGTAAGGAATACAATGATATTAGAAATAATTATACATTCTTTACACATCCGTTTAAATTAAGACATGATCTAGTAGCTTTCCTCTCATTAAATAACGAAGACATTCTATTTTCACTCGCCAAATATATTGTAGAGGCATATGACATTAGAAGGAAAAGATTGAAGAAAGATAGTTTTAACATGATAGAAACATAATGCAGAATGAAATATAAGAATTCAGAACACAATTCAGATTGGTAAATAACCAAAATGAGGTTCGGTTGTAAGGTTGGACAGTCACATATTCGAATTACTTGGTATTGTGCATGAGTAATATGGAATATGTTGTATTAATGTCGTGGGTGTGAATGTATGAGTGTTTATGCGTTTATGAATATGTACTTCAGTTGCTTCTTTTTCCCCCTTGTTTTTCGTTTTGCTTTTCTTTTCGTCACTTGCTAAAATAAGCTGAATAATCCCTGCCAGTGCCTAGACCCCCTTCGTGTGTATACGCACACAGAAGATCAAATACGCACGTTAAAGATCCTGTAATCCATGTCAGCGTTCGGTGGGTTATGGAAACAAGAACAAACCCAGCATGCACACCCCCGAAAACGGAGTATGGCTGCCTACATGGCGGGGGTAAATAAACAAAACGGTCATGCACGTAAAATGTTAAATGTTACATGTTTGTCTGAGTGTGTACGGGTGTGCGTGCCTGAAGTCTGATTGAATGACATAGGAAACGAATGATGAGCGCCCAGTGGCAGCCGTCAGTCAGCTCTACCCAGGTAGGCAACCTGTTGTGTAAATGACTCCGTGTGTGTAAAGCGCTCAGAACTTGGTGTCCGAACGAGGATAGGTGCTATATAAGTATCCATATCAATCAATCAAAAAATCCCCATTGGCTCTAGAGCTGTAAAACGCTATTTGAAAAAAAAAAAAAAAAAAAAAAGCCATTCTCTCTCTCTCTCTTGTTTTGTTTTATCTGTTGCACATAAATAACAAAACAAATAAGGATAAAAAGTATAATACATAAATAAGAGAATCATGTTTTAAATGGGAGAATTAAAATAAATGGTAAGAAAGAAATAAAGAACGAAATCAAACAAAGAATTAAAAAAATGGAAAACTTTTAACCGTGAATTATTGCTCGTAAGGAACAGGACATGACCTTTGACACAAACCTTTCTCTCAGTTAAAAAAAAACAACAACAACAAACAAACACACACACAAAAAGGGGGAAAAAAAACCAAAAAAACCCAAACAAATAAATAAAAACAAAAAACCCACAGAAAATACAAACGGAGAAAAAACAAAGAAAGGAAAAGACATTCAATCGTGAATAATTGTTTAAAAAGAAAAGATCCATGACATTTTCAGTAAATCCTTTTTAACTCCACCCCCTACCCCCTTTTCCTGTCTCCTTTCCCACCCCTATCCCTTCTGTCTTTGCCTGTCTGTCTGCCTGTCTCTCCCTCTCTTCTTCTTCTTCCTCTTCTTCTTTGCATTCTTCTTCTTCTTCTTCGCATTCTTCTTCGCATTCTTCTTCTTCTTCGCATTCTTCTTCGCATTCTTCTTCTTCTTCTTCGCATTCTTCTTCTTCTTCGCATTCTTCTTCTTCTTCTTCTTCTTCTTCTTCTTCTTCTTCTTCTTCGCATTCTTCTTCGCATTTTCTTCTTCTTCTTCTTCTTCTTCTTCTTCTTCTTCTTCTTCTTCTTCTTCTTCTCTTTCGGTGGTTCGTTATAACAGGTTGATCAAAATCAGGAAGACGAAACAAGAGAAGAAAACAGCAACCATCATTTACCGCTGGCCTCTGGGATTCTATAACCACTCATCATCCGCACACAAGCCAGCCGGCAGTTCATGTTACCTGATAACTCCCTTTGTCTGCAAGAGAGGGAAAAAAAACAAAAAACAACAACACACCTTGTTTCTGTTTCATTTTTTGCTTGTTTTATTTGTATTGTTTTCTGTCTGCAGGAAAAAAAACCAGCAACACCTGCTTCTTGTTTTTGTTTCATTTTGTTTGTTTGTTTTATCATTTTTCTGTCTACAAGAAAAAAAACCCATCTGCTTCTTGTTTTTGTGTTTCGTTCCTAATTTCTTTCATAAATCTTATCGCCCACGATTATTCTCTTGATATAAAACATGCATTGTTGTTGTTGTTGCTGTTGATATTTTTGTATATGTGTCAAGCAGACGGTGTCAATACAAATTTATGTTTGATTAAGTCTGTCTCGATCTGTCTGTCTTTATCTTTCTGTCTCTATCTAACTATATATCCCTCTCTCTCTCTCTCTCTCTCTCTCTCTCTCTCTCTCTCTCTCTCTCTCTGTCTGTCTTTTTATATATTGACAATGAAATAGCACTTTGTCTCTGTCTTTAGATAGATATATATATATATATATATATATATATATATATATATATATATAAGGATGATAGCAAATATTCTATTACATTACCACTTACTTGGACTTGCTTGGAGTACACCAATGTGACGATGTGTTGGGTTATTAAACTGACTCGGTGTTGTTGTTTTGTTTTGTTATTTTCGCAAATATCTATGCAGTACTGATATTTGTGAAAGCGCCCGTAATTTCTTCTTCTTCTTTTTTTCAGTTATACTGTTGTGGATTTTCTCTCCTTCTTCCGCCTTTTCCCACATAATTCGCCATAGTTACACTCCCGTTCACGAACAAATTCTGTCTGTTTACTTCTATATTCATGGACATCCTCTTTGTGTCTTTGTGTGTTTTTGACACAACTGCACAACGAACAGCTTGAAAGATACGTTTTAAAAACATCGACTTTCCAGCCCAAAATGCACAGTTATTCAAGGGCTTATTTAAAAGCGACAGTTATCGTTTCCGTCATTAAAAAAAAATGACGCACCTCTGCACCTCTGGTAATTACGAGTTATGCTCATTAGATCGGCTGCACTTCCGCTGTTTGCCGGAAGTCAGCAGTGTTTCACAATACCTTGAAGAGGAACAAATTTCCAAGTGGTGGGAATTAACATTTTGTGAACCCTGTATATTTTATTTTCTGCATTGTATCTGTTTTGCCTACTTTAAAAAAAATTGATGTAAACAAGGAAGAGAAAAACAAAACATACATTTTTTTTCCATTGTCATTATTTTGTCTACTTTCCACAATAATTAGTATAAACAAGGTAGGGAAAAAACTGTACACAGGCAGATAGACATAAACATAAGCAACGTTTTTGGTCGTTGTTTTGTTGTTGTTTTTTCTTTGTTTGTTTTTGTGTTTTTGTTTTTGTTTTTGTTTTACTGCAAAGAAACTTCTTGACAAACTTCTAACATGCTCATGGGAAACATTGTCAACACATGGGGCCTAAAATCGGAAGAAAAAAATCAGAACAGAAACACATACGCGCACGTACGAAATCACACATAATTTTTTTTTTTATACTCACGCACACGTGGGCACGCACGCACGCACGCACACACACACACACACACACACACACACACACACACACACACACACAACACATCACAACACAACACAATACAATGCAAAACAACTATTGCTGCAGATTTGATTGTACGAACAAATGGTTGAAATCACCAGAATTGCATTTAAGTGCTCTTGGCGCTATTGCCTGAATAGATATATAGATATGTGTATGGTTTTGGTCTTCCTTTGTGTGCGTGCATGCGTGAGGACGTGCCCGCGCGCGCGTGTGTGCGAGTGTGTTTGGGGTGGGGTGGGGGGCAGGAGGGGGTAGGGGGATGTTTGGGTGAGGGGAAGATTTTTGATATTCAAAAGAAGCTGGAGTTGAGGAAAAAAAGGCTAAAGAGTTCGATCAAATATTGAGGGCAAAATAACCTATTTCTTCTCTCTCTCTCTCTGTGTCTCTGTCTGTCTCTCTGTCTCTGTCTCTGTCTCTTTCTCTGTCTCTCTCTCGCTCTCTCGTTTTGAAATTGACTGCAATTTAGCTATATTTGTGTTTAACACTAAAGTTCTTTCTTTAACTTAACGTCTTTTTTACTTTGAGTTCACACTTAGTCGACACACAAGTTACCCTACAGACATGTGTCGTTATGTGATTTTTATATAACATAATGTTCTATAAGGGGTCTTGGCCTCTCTCTCTCTCTCTCTCTCTCTCTCTCTCTCTCTCTCTCTCTCTGTATATATATATATATATATATATATATATATATATATATATATATATATATATTCTCTCTCTCTTTACACACACACACACACACACACACACACACATATATATATATATATATATATATATATAATATAATTATCATTATTATCATCATTATCATCATTTGAAATGCAAAAAGTCGGAAAACATTTGGAAACTTTTTGTTTAAATCTTTAAAAAAAAAAAAAAAAAAAAAAAAAAAGCAAAACAAAACAAAACAAAACAAAAAACCCCAATGTTTATAGCCTTAAAACTAGAATAAACGTCAAGATCATTTTCGTGATCCACACATTACAGCATCCCTGATATCGAAGAGGATGGAAGAGAGAGAGGGGCAGAGAGAAGGGGCGAGGAGGGGGGGGGGGGAGTTGAGAGAGGGAACTGTGGAGAAAGTGAGAGGGAGAGAGAAAGAAGAGAGAGACAGACAGACAGGTGGACAGACAGACAGACAGAAGGGAAAATCTCTGTGTGAGTGTGAACGCGCGTTTCAGTGTGTGTGTGTGTGTGTGTGTGTGTGTGTGTGTGTGTGTGTGTGTGTGTGTGTGTGTGTGTGTGTGTGTGTGTGTGTGTGTGTGTGTGTGTGAGTGCTTGTATATGTGAATGTGTGTGCGTGTGTGCTTGTGTGTGTATGTGTGTGTGTGTATGTGTGTGTGTGTAGGAAGGAAGGAACTTTTGTTTAATGTCCCGTCACACATATCGGTGATTGAAGACATTTTGTAAAAGTATTTATGAATACATCTGAGTATTATCGGTTAGAAGGGGTGGGAGATGTGGATGAATGGAGGGTTTGGGGAAACTGGGCAAATGAGGGTAAAAATGTGGGTGAAATTTGAAAGAAAAACAAAACAAACAAACAAACAAACAAACAAACAAACAAAAAAAAACACACCTCTAAATACAGTTACAGGAAATTACTTAAAGGACTTCGTAAAAGAGAAGTCGTTAAACTGACAAGCGAAACAACTGATAATGAATGCAAAAAGTCAAAAACATCAACGTTCTCAGTCACTTGTGAAGACACACTTTCGTGTACAAAAGGCTTCATCAAGCTACAGTGAAAAATTATATGCTCAATTGTCAGGTTATTAAAGCATATACACTTGACATTAGAACAATACTTGGTCCGTAATGAATTTGATAATAGTCTGAGAGCTAAGCTCAGAATTGGTCTGCGAATCGGACCAAAGTCTGAGAGAGTCAACTGACGAGGTTTTAGACTTGAATTCAAGCACCTATAAAAGTCTCTTTCTAGTATATTGCTTATTTCCTTGTATGACAATGGGCAATATACTTTTATACTATCTATATGATTTTTTGCTCCCCTTTTTGCTGCCCTATCTGCTTGGTCGTTATAACGGAATCCAGTGTGGGATGGTATCCAACAAAAATCAACATTTGTACCCTTCACAAATAGGGAGTGCAATAAATACCTAATTTCAAAAAATAAATCTTCTCTTTGATTATTCTCAAAAAGGAGCAAACCTTTTAAGACAGATTGAGAATCAACACAAAATAGGATATTACTTATTATGATTGGTATATCAACAAGATGATTTAAAGCCATAAGGATGGCCACCAATTCAGCTGTAAAAATTGAATGTCCCTTACCTAAATAATATGATTTTTCTGTTTTTAGGTCAGGAATGACAAAAGCAGATCCTGCACTGCTATCATCCAGGACCGAGCCATCAGTGTAAACTTTTAAATGATAATCAAAATTTTCTTCTAATTCAATTCTGACAGATGCTGCTATTATATGTGGAGATTCTCCTTTTGTTGTGTCAGAAGCACATATGTTGACGTTTGCTTTTGTTAACTCCCAGGGAGGGACAGGTGGCACCAGAACACGAGGTGCCATATCATGCAAATCAATGTCTGAAGAATTTAAAATATCTGACACATATGTGCGAATGGTTTGTAGATTTGAATTATTTTGTGCATTTTTTGGAAAATCAATATCAGACCTAATATTTAATTCCTCAAAATCATCCACTGCTGTACATCTCACAATATATTTAGCAGAACTTAATTTTCTGATTTCATCTAGTGGTAGAATACCCGCAAGCTTATATGCTTCTGAGGTCTTAGTATGCACAGGTACCCCTAAAGCCAGTGTGTGTGTGTGTGTGTGTGTGTGTGTGTGTGTGTGTGTGTGTGTGTGTGTGTGTGTGTGTGTCTGTCTGTGTGTGTGCGTGCGTGCGGAGCATGTATGTGCCTATGTGTGTGTGTCTGTGTGTGTATGTGTGTGTGTGTGTGTGTGTGTGTGTGTGTCTGTGTCTGTGTGTGTGTGTGTCTGTCTGTCTGTCTGTATGTATGTATGTCTGTCTCTGTCTGTCTGTCTGTACGCATGTGTGTGTGTGAGTGTGTGTGTATGTGCGTGCGTGCGTGTATGTATGCATGTATGTGTGCGTGTGAGTGTATTCATGCGTGTGTGTGTGTGTGTGTGTGTGTGTGTGTGTGTGTGTGTGTGTGTGTGTGTGTGTGTGTGCGCGCGTATGCACGTAGGTGTATGTATGTATGTATGTATGTATGTATATATGTGTGTGTGTGCGCGCGCGCGCGTGTATACATGTATGCACGCATGTGTATGCATGCGTGTGTGCACGTATGTGTGTGCATGTATGCATGCATGTACATATATATGTATGTATGTATGTATGTGTGTAAAGACAGCGTGTGCTCGCTCACTGCGGGTCTCGAGGTAGGTGTCCTGCACTATACGGACGAAGGGATTGACCATGTGGTTGTGCAGGTAAGGGCCAGGGTACTGCCTCCTGAACGTCACCGTGAACCCGTTCTCCAGCAGGGTCTGCAACAACCAACACAAGAGAAAGAATGTATGTATGTATGTATGTATGTATGTATGTATATATATATATATATATATATATATATAGAGAGAGAGAGAGAGAGAGAGAGAGAGATACATGTGAATGTGTGTGTGTGTGTGTATCTAGATATATATTACATAACACATATATTTTTTATAACACACACACACACACACACACACACACACACACACTCACACACATATATATATATATATATATAGATAGATAGATATATGGGGGGGGGGTGTACAAGAAAGTATAGATAAACACAAAAACACATAATTGAAATAATAACCGATTGATGATAATGAATCAACAAACAAACAAACATATAGGTAAACTAACAGATAGATAGGTAGATAAATAAATAAGTAAATAAATGAAAAAATAAAAAAAATAAAAAAATAAAATAAAGAAATAAGTAAATAGATAAATACATGAATGAATAAACAAATAAATAAATGAATGCACAGTGCTAAGTTTATATGACGATATAGTCATGGAGACAGACAGACAGACAGATAGATAGATAGATAGATAGACAGACAGACAGACAGAGAGACAGACAAATAGGTTGGTAGGTTGATAGATTAAAGTCTTTCTCTTCCTCCAGCTTCATCTCTCACTGTCTCTCCCGCTCTCTCTAGATCTTTGTCTGTCTTTGTTTCTCTCTCTATATGGCTGTTTCCGTCTGTCTCTTGTCTCTCTTTGTTTCTCTCTCTATATGGCTGTTTCCGTCTGTCTCTTGTCTCTGTCTCTCTTTGTTTCTCTTTCTATATGGCTGTTTCCGTCTCTCTACCTGTCTCTCTCTGTCTCAGTCTCTCACTCTCTGTCTCTCTCTCTCTTTAGTTTCTCTCACGATATGGCTGTTTCCATCTGTTTGTCTGTCTGTCTGTCTGTCTCTCTCTCTCTGTCTGTCTGTCTCTGTCTCTCTCTCTCTCTCTCTCTCTCTCTCTCTCTCTCTCTCTCTCGCTCACGTATGTATTGTGTGTATTTGAATGTCATGTGTGTACTTCATCATCGCCATCGTCATCATCATTACCATCATCATCATCATCATCTCTCTCTCTCTCTCATATTGCACTTTTATAATATTATACTTATATACAGTTTTGTCATTGCATTATGATCATGTACCTTTAAATGTTTACTGTGCATTTCAGTGTATTTGAATGTAATGTGTGTACTTCTATAACCTTTCGAGTATTTTGATTTCATTTCTCTTTGCCCTGAGGGCTGGATGTAAAAAAAAGCATGTGCATGCTTATTCCACTTACCTCATTTAAAAAAAAAAAAGTCCGTTCGTTCGTTCGTTCGTTCGTTCTCTCTGCCTGTCTGTCTGTCTGTCCGTCTGTGTCCGTCTCTCTCTCTCTCTGTCTCTTACTCTCTCTCTCGCTCTCTCTGGATCGTTCTCTGTCTCTCTTTGTTCCTCTCTATATATGGCTGTTTTTGTCTGTCTGTCTGTATTTATGTTTGTCTGTCTCTTCTCTCTCTCTCTCTCTCTCTCTCTCTCTCTATCTATCTATCTATCTATCTATCTATTTATCTCTCTCTCTCTCTCCCCT
>NC_134893.1:50443529-50446029 GCF_041734735.1 Babylonia areolata | reverse complement strand
ACTTATTCTGATACAAACATATTTATATCATCAAACAAATAAACACTGCCATGAGATCCTTCAGAGACTGTGTCAACTGTTCCAACTAGCAGTTACTTATAGTGTCCTGTAACACATCTCTATCCAACAATCATGCTTAATTAGTCATCATCAGGAAAGACTCGTACATTGTCAGAACGTTTTTAACAACTTATTCCCTCCTGAACAGCTGATATGACAAATATTTGCGACAGCTGATATGACAAATATTTGCGATAAAATAAAGTGATTTTTTTATATCCCAAATCATAGAAAACTTCAACAAATAAGCACGGTATCCTATCTGCCAGTCTTAGTGTCAACAAATAAACGAGAGGCAATCAAATCGTGAAATATAATCAGTGAAATCTTCAAGCTGAGTTCTGTTTTCCAATTCACATGTATTCATAAAGAGAATCATAGATTCAATGTTGCGTGCACAGTCTGGTGCAATGGGCAGGGGACAAGTAAACAGGGCAGGTCTCCATCGTGCAGGCTACCAGTTGACCAGATGCTGCAAACCCAGGGCACTGAAGTCCGGCTTGTCAACCCCCAGCAGAAGCAGGTCGTCGAGCGTTTCAAGGAAAACCACCTTTGGTTCCGTTGTCTGGTCCGGAGCGTTCCTCAGCACGCAGCGGATCTTGTCCCCCTTGGTGTTGAAGAGACTCTGTCCACGTTTGCGTTCTGTTTGACTCTGTCCACGTTTGCGTTCTGTTTGACTCTGTCCACGTTTGCGTTCTGTTTGACTCTGTCCACGTTTGCGTTCTGTTTGACTCTGTCCACGTTTGCGTTCTGTTTGACTCTGTCCACGTTTGCGTTCTGTTTCGCGTTCTGAAGCATTCTGCTCCTTAGAGGGGTCAGGTCATCGTTGACATATTTCATCTTGTAGTTTGACGTCGTCTTTAGTTGTTTTCTTTTTGACATGATAAGTGCTTTCGTTTTTCCTCTCTCTCTCTCTCTCTCTCTCTCTCTCTCTCTCTCTCTCTCTCTCTCTCTCTCTCTCTCACACACACACACACACACACACACACACACACACACGCACACGGACACCGGTTTTTCAGCGCACAACTCAGGCCTGCAGTTCTTCCCAGGCATCTCTGTTGACAATCCATAGGCCCCCCGTCTCCAATCAACCAGCACAACAACACCCACCCCCTCCTCCACACCCCCTTCCCCCCGCCTCTCCCCGCTCCCCCATCCATCCCACCACACCCCCTTCCCCAAGCAAACTCGCCAGCTTCAAGAAGGGAACGCTATTGACAACTGGGTACCAACACAACCTAAGCAATGCTCAGTTTACTTGCATCGCGTTTGAACCATTGTCTTCAGTTTCAGTTTCAGTTTCACTTTCTCAAGGAGGCGTCACTGCGTTCGGACAAATCCATACACGCTACACCACATCTGTTGAGCAGATGCCTGACCAGCAGCATAACCCAACGCGCTTAGTCAGGCCTTGAGTGCATGCTTACATATTTGTGTACCTATGAAAGTGGATTTCATTTTACGTAATTTCGCCAGAGGACAACACTCTCGTTGCCATGGGTTCTTTTTCAGTGCGCCAAGTGCGTGCTGCACACGGGACCTCGGTTTATCGTCTCATCCGAAAGACTAGACGCTCAGTTTGATTTTCCAGTCAAACTTAGGAGAAAGGGCGAGAGCTGGATTCGAACCCACACCCTCACGGACTCTCTGTATTGGCAGCTGAGCGTCTTAACCATTCTGCCACCTTCCTCCCGCTTGTCTTCAAACAGCGGGAACTGCGTGATGGAAGAAAGAAGCAGAGGTGTTGGGAGGAAGAAGGAACAACCCCGACAGAGAGAGAAAGAGAGAGAGTGAGTGAATGAATGAATGAATGAATCATTGTTTTCCAACGGTGAAGGTATTGGCACTTTGGCCTGTCTAAGAGACACACAGTCATGTACATATACAAATATTGTTATTCTCAATACATAATATATATTATGTACAACGATAAGGCAGCGTCAGACTGAGAGACACAACATCGCTCATATATCACAGAGAGAGAGACAGAGAGACAGAGTCTCAAGACTTAATACTCCTTTCAATACTGGCATCAATCTGAATAATCTGGTATGCGCGTAAGGGTATTAAAGATAAGAAATAAAATCAAATACCACTGCACACTTAAAGATCACATAAAAGGAATGTGGCATACTCATATTCTCTCCACCCCTCTCCCCCCACACACACACCCCTCACACACACCCACACCCACACAAACACACACACACACACACACACACACACACGTGTGCGATGGCTCGCACGCAGGCACACATACCATCCGAAACAAAAATTACTGCAAAATACACTGACAAGACCGCCACCACAGGGCCAGTGCTGGGGATAATGACACTAGCGGAGAAAGCGAATGGAGATTGAGGAGAGAGGGACAGAAAAAAAGTAACAGAGAAACAGAATAGATAGAACGATTACGAAAGATGGAAGTAAAGAAAAG
>NC_134893.1:50433529-50438529 GCF_041734735.1 Babylonia areolata | reverse complement strand
ACGTGCATATTTCCGGGCTGCGTATGGGATGCCATCAGAAAACTAGGAGAACTATTTGACCAAAAGCAATGCATCGTTAAAATCAATTCTGTCATGTCCCTTAGTGGACTGAAATTTTAAACTAGCCAGTGCTTTAATTTCTTTCTTTCTTTCTTTTTTTTATCTTTGTTCGTTGGCCTGTTATAAATAGTACATGTGTGGGTGTGTATGTGTATAAAAAAAATCATTAAAAAATCATATTCTCTTTCTTCACGTAAAAAAAAAATACATGTGTTTTATGCTGAATTTCTTCCTATGGATTGACACGATGTCTCATTTTATAAGTGCAAAGTCTTCTTTCTTTTCCTTCTGTTTGTTTTGTTTTGTTTTTGCAATGACTAAAACAGAGGTGACTAAAGACAATGTTCTAGTTTTAAACTGGAAAATAAGGTCAAATTGTTGTTGTTTTTATTATTATTATTATTATTATACGCATTACTTCCTTTGCTTTACTTTGACCTCATTTACTGGATTGATTACTTTGTTACTGGTTTCCCTCGAAAAGCAGAAATATTAGTCAGTCTTGAACCAGACGCCAACAACATAGTAATCGTGTTACAACAGACAAATCCGTTTCTCGTGGTAGGTTGTCCGACAGCTAAATTCCAGCGTGCTAAGCTTAACTGAATTTTTGTGTGCGAAATTAAGACTGATCGAATACGAATTCACAGACGTGACAAAAAAGACGATGGCAGGTGTTGCTAATGTTTGTGGTCTTGTTGTTGTTGTTGTTGTTGTTGTTGTTTGGTTGGTTGGTTGTTTTATTGTTTTGGGGTTTGTTTTTTGTTGTTGTTGTTGTTTTGTTCTTGTTTTGTTTTCTTTTGCAATAAGTGGATTGGAATAAGAATTTCACAAGCAAGAAACGCGGTCAGAGAACTTGTGTGTGTGTGTGTGTATGTGTGTGTGTGTGTGTGTGTGTGTGTGTGTGTGTGTGTGTGTGTGTGTGTGTGTGCGTGTACGTGAATGTGTGCATGTGCATGCGTGTGCGTGTGTGTGTGTGTGTGTGTGTGTCTGTGTGTCTGTGTCTGTGTGTTTGTGTGTGGTGTTATCGTTGTTTTTGTTTCTGTCTGTGTGTTTGCTTGTGAGTGGGAAGTAGGTGTGGGTAGTGGGTATACGTGAATGCATTACATCACTGAATCCTTGTTGTTGGTGCAAATCAGTGCCATCTGCGGGTGTGGTGTGACAAACGTAAAGGGTGCGGGTGTGGGGGTGGGGACAGACAGGCAGAACCAGAGAGCAAAAAATAAAAATGCAAACAAACGGCAGACTGACAACAAACTTCCACCGAACTACCGCAGCAAACGCAATTTATATAAGCAGCTAAAACGGATTTTTCAATAGAAAATGAAGAAAAAAAGAAACAGTGACAAAGTGAAAATGAATCAAACAAAACACACACGAATACAATGCTAAAGTAGTTAAATGTCCGATAGCCTTTCACAGCAATCAGTACAGTGAATTCATTGCCACTGTGTCTGTGTAGGGCTCAGCATAGGAGGGCATGTCCAAGAGCCTTTCACAGCAATCAGTACAGTGAATTCATTGCCACTGTGTCTGTGTAGGGCTCAGCATAGGAGGGCATGTCCAATAGCCTTTCACAGCAATCAGTACAGTGAATTCATTGCCACTGTGTCTGTGTAGGGCTCAGCATAGGAGGGCATGTCCAATAGCCTTTCACAGCAATCAGGACAGTGAATTCATTGCCACTGTGTCTGTGTAGGGCTCAGCATAGGAAGGCATGTCCAATAGCCTTTCACAGCAATCAGTACAGTGAATTCATTGCCACTGTGTCCTTGTAGGGCTCAGCATAGGAAGGCATGTCCAATAGCCTTTCACAGCAATCAGTACAGTGAATTCATTGCCACTGTGTCCTTGTAGGGCTCAGCATAGGAAGGCATGTCCAATAGACTTTCACAGCAATCAGTACAGTGAATTCATTGCCACTGTGTCCTTGTAGGGCTCAGCATAGGAAGGCATGTTCAATAGCCTTTCACAGCAATCAGTACAGTGAATTCATTGCCACTGTGTCCTTGTAGGGCTCACCATAGGAAGGCATGTTCAACAGCCTTTCACAGCAATCAGGACAGTGAATTCATTGCCACTGTGTCTGTGTAGGGCTCAGCATAGGAAGACATGTCCGATAGCCTTTCACAGCAATCAGTACAGTGAATTCATTGCCACTGTGTCTGTGTAGGGCTCAGCATAGGAGGGCATGTCCAATAGCCTTTCACAGCAATCAGTACAGTGAATTCATTGCCACTGTGTCTGTGTAGGGCTCAGCATAGGAAGACATGTCCGATAGCCTTTCACAGCCATCAGGACAGTTAATTCATTGCCACTGTGTCTGTGTAGGGCTCAGCATAGGAAGACATGTCCGATAGCCTTTCACAGCCATCAGGACAGTTAATTCATTGCCACTGTGTCTGTGTAGGGCTCAGCATAGGAAGACATGTCCGATAGCCTTTCACAGCCATCAGGACAGTGAATTCATTGCCACTGTGTCCTTGTAGGGCTCAGCATAGGAAGGCATGTCCAATAGCCTTTCACAGCAATCAGGACAGTGAATTCATTGCCACTGTGTCTGTGTAGGGCTCAGCATAGGAAGGCATGTCCAATAGCCTTTCACAGCAATCAGTACAGTGAATTCATTGCCACTGTGTCTGTGTAGGGCTCAGCATAGGAAGGCATGTCCAATAGCCTTTCACAGCAATCAGTACAGTGAATTCATTGCCACTGTGTCTGTGTAGGGCTGAGCATAGGAAGGCATGTTCAATAGCCTTTCACAGCATTCAGTACAGTGAATTCATTGCCACTGTGTCCTTGTAGGGCTCAGCATAGGAAGGCATGTTCAACAGCCTTTCACAGCAATCAGTACAGTGAATTCATTGCCACTGTGTCTGTGTAGGGCTCAGCATAGGAAGGCATGTCCAATAGCCTTTCACAGCAATAAAGTACAGTGAATTCATTGCCACTGTGTCTGTGTAGGGCTCAGCATAGGAAGGCATGTTCAATAGCCTTTCACAGCCATCAGGACAGTGAATTCATTGCCACTGTGTCCTTGTAGGGCTGAGCATAGGAAGGCATGTCCAATAGCCTTTCACAGCATTCAGTACAGTGAATTCATTGCCACTGTGTCCTTGTAGGGCTCAGCATAGGAAGGCATGTCCAATAGCCTTTCACAGCAATCAGTACAGTGAATTCATTGCCACTGTGTCTGTGTAGGGCTCAGCATAGGAAGGCATGTCCAATAGCCTTTCACAGCAATCAGTACAGTGAATTCATTGCCACTGTGTCTGTGTAGGGCTCAGCATAGGAAGACATGTCCGATAGCCTTTCACAGCCATCAGGACAGTTAATTCATTGCCACTGTGTCTGTGTAGGGCTCAGCATAGGAAGGCATGTCCAATAGCCTTTCACAGGAATCAGGACAGTTAATTCATTGCCACTGTGTCTGTGTAGGGCTCAGCATAGGAAGGCGGGGCCCAGTCCTCCCACTTTCCTCCCTTTTAAAGTGACCGTTCCCAAACCGAAGTTGGGTGAGGAAGCTAGCGCCGCAGCTCCTTTCCTTCCCACGAACAAGACATCCTGATAAACGTGGCATCGGACACTCCATCGCTGGTGAACAATGGATTGGAAGTCCAGCCCCGACGGGCGCAATACCCGAGTGGTTAAAGCGTTGGACTTTCAATAGGAGGGTTCCGGGTTCGAATCTCGGTAACGGCGTCTGGTGGGTAAAGGGTGAAGTTTTTTTGTGTTTTTTTCCGATCTCCAAAGTCAACTTTATGTGCAGGCCTTCAAGTGTCTGAACCCCCTTCGTGTGTGTATATATACAGCAAGCAGAAGATCCAATACGGTACGTTAAAGATTCTGTAATCCATGTCAGTGTTCGGTGGGTTATGGAAACAAGAACATACCCATCATGCACACCCCGGAAAACGGAGTATAGCTGCCTACATGGCGGGGTAAAAAAAAACCGGCCATGGATGTAAAAGCCCACTCGTGCACCTACGAGTGAACGTCGGCAGTTTATAGCCCACGAACGAAGAAGAAAAAGAAGGAGGAGGAGGAGGAGGGGGAGAAGAAGAAAAAAGAAGGGGGAGGAGGAGGAGAAGAAGAAAGAAGAAGAAGAAGAAGAAGAAACCCAACGCCTGGCGGGATTCAGTCATGGTCCCTCCCATAAAGAACATAGAAAACAAATATTACATTAAAAACAAGAGAGGCAAGGCCTTCAAGACTCACTTGTGATACAACTTTTAAAAAAATCTATTCGTTAAAATGTGTTCTGTATTTGTTATTATATAGCTTCGCGTTAAAATTTTTTTTTAAAAAAGTCCTAACCAGATTCGAATTAAGTCCCCTAGCATTAATTACAGAGTAATTTCCCTTTTTTACTATCTGCACCAAAACGTTTGCAAAATAAATTAAACTTCCATGCTTAGCAAAAGAAGTTCCTGTTTGAACAAAAAAAATGATAATAATGACTGCTCTTGTTGTTGTGTCAGAATATCAGATCAAAGTGCCAGGTTTAGAGAATACAAAAATGATGACTATAACAGTAAATGCAGTATGCATATAATTAGGCTTCTTTTTTTTCTTTTTTTTGTGGCCCATCCTACAGGTGCAATATTGTTTTAAACAAGATGACTGGAAAGAACTGAATTTTTCCTATTTTTATGCCTAATTTGGTGTCAACTGACAAAGTATTTGCAGAGAAAATGTCAATGTTAAAGTTTACCACAGACACACACACACACACACACACACACACACACACACACACAGAGACAACCGAACACCGGGTTAAAACATAGACTCACAGAAGGATGGGGTTGGGGTGTTGGGGGAACACAGTCCCACGGATGACGGAAGAAAACAACATATCAATCAAATATTGCCCAATGGCCCACAGTCCCATGGATGAAGGGAAGAAAAACAACATATCAATCAAATATTCCCCATTG